>NC_056465.1:21340877-21596609 GCF_008729295.1 Plectropomus leopardus
GTTGACGTGCATGTACGCTCAGGGAAGGTTGGGTCTTTATATAAAGGTAGCAACCAGGTGCCAGACCGTAAGCAGCAGACATCCAAGAGACACAGCACCGAAAACAACCCTAATTAGAGCGAGGCCAATGCCAAACAGTAAATCTGGATTTGGGTTTGCCCAGCAGTCCATGTCAAAGTACAGTCTCACAGAGGCGCTAGGATGGCTGTGGATGCCAAAACTTCACAGGTGCTGGCCTTTTAAATATTAGTACTTGCTGCCTTTCTTTGTCCTCTTTTATAGTAAACTTGATATCTTCTGGTTTTTAGTTGCACAAAACAAGCAATATGAATACTTTATCACGGACTCTGGGAAACTGTCTTTTCCTTTATTTTTGACATTTAATTGACCAGACGAAAAAGGAATTGGCAGATAAATCAATAGTAAAAATAGCTGTTTTCTAGGGCAATTGATTGCATCGCTGTTTTTCTCACTTAGCCTAAAGTGTCACCCAAACCCATAACAACCCCTGACCTTAAGCAAGCTGTTTGAAAAGTGTTTTTTTCAGCTTGTGCTATTATCCTTTGGAGGTAAAAAGTAGTAAACATTATTTGTGATAATTTCACAAACTTTTGTAAAACCTTGAGTACTTATCTGACCCTCTGTTGTTTTGTGTCAGCTCTGACTGTCACTCCCAGCAAACACACTCCTCTATCTTTCCAGTGTCTTTATTCTCCCTGCAACATTGTTAAAGCTGCGACTGACCTTTTCTGTGGCAGCCTGTCTAACTACCCTGGGGTATATGATAGCTGGAGGATAGGCTTTAATTGACGTGATAGCAGTCTTGAGGTGTGTAAGGCGAGGGAGAGGAGTGCGTATGGAGAAATGTTGAAAGTAGAAAGGTTACGCTCTTGAGTCGCCTTTGTCGTCTAAACTCATGAGAAGACATTTTCAACCTTGAGCAAAAAAGTGATGGGACACACATGAATTTCTCTCTAATTTTAGGCATCCTTATTTCTTCAGCAGAACTACTACAGCATGATGTAATCATTGTTTTTACTTTAAAATGAGGTTGCAAATAGACTTTTTGAAAATGTTTTTCTGTGAGATGCAATGCCTGAGGCTAAACCCACTTTAGTGTAGCTGTTCAGTCAATTTAGGAAAGTCATTTTGTATTTCTTCTATAGAAACATGTTTCTCTGCCTGACTGCACCTAATTGAGCTCAAATCTTTTTTATGACCTTTACATGGGACTGTATAGATTTCTCTCTAGTTGAGCTGGGAACAGAACAACAGTGCCAAGCCTGAGAAAATACTTCACTGGCTGCTTTAAGTACCACAGACATGCAGCTCTTATCTCAACAGTTCACTTATCTTTTGTAAGCTGGAACAAGATAAATCTTTTCTTGTAAGGATTCAACTCTAAATGAACTTGAGTGAATCTTGTCTTACTACTTTACATTAATTAAGAATACAACAATTTAATAGATTTTCAGAAAGAGAGTATTATATAGTATTTTAATGTCTATATATATCTGATGATTGTCATGATCATCTGCTGAGATGAATCACAGTACATTTCTCTGATGACCAGAAATAGATGTGGATTAAGATTTTTTACCAAAGTTAATTTCCATCCATCCATCCAGAGGCTTCCACATTGTGCAGATCATGGTGTGCATTAAGTGCATTTGTTCCCTGGACTTCACTTTCTTACACTGCAGGACATTAATGAGAGTTGAAACTGCAGGCAGCTACTTTTTCAAGAGCAGATCATTTGTTGTTTAAAGTGGTAGTTTGGTATTTTTGAAGTAGGGCTGTATGAGATACTTATGTACAGTTTGTGTATTACATACAGTAACTGGCAGTCGGTATGCTCCTGGTTTGCAGAAACATCCAGGGCTTGCACCCCAAAGCACAGCATTACCTTTCTGAATAGAAGGGTTGTTATCAAAATGTATTTTAGCCACAAAAAAAAAGCCTACCTGAAAAAAAAAATCACTATCAGTTTAAGTGGACGCTGTATTTAGAGTATTTTTACTGCTTTACCTCACTGTCACAGAGCCTTTTTCAATTGGCACAGCGCTATATACTCTGTTTCTGCTGCTTAACATGTATATGTTATATTACCTGGTACAATGCAATCCTTCTGCCTTTTGCACCCACCACTTTGCGCCATATTGCACATATGTGAATATATATACAGTGTGTATATATAGTATGTATGTCTTATATTTCTCTCTAATGTCATTTAATTCTATTCAAATATATTTTTTATTCTTTTTCTTTTCAGTATGGGTATGGAGAGAAACGTATTTTCAATTCCTGTATGTCTAACACACATGGCAGAACTGACAACAAAGTTGACTTTGACTTGACAACATGTTCTCACCAGCATAACTTCAGTATTCCCACGCAGTTGAGCCCTGCACAGGTTCACTTCTTTTAACTTTACATACTTAAATCCTTTGTGTTTACATCACTTTACAATGTGCTTATGTCCGGTCCATAACAAATGCAGTCATTTACTAGAAACACAACCTTTTTTCTAAACCAAACAAAGTTGAATGTCTAAACCCAACTATGCCAACACCACAAATTAACACATTATATGCCACCACTAATTTCATGTTAGGAGGCCGTGGTCATTTCACTTATCTCTGTAAGATTATATTGCAATGGAGTATCACGGTACTTTAACATCTGCGCACTCTTTCTGCGAGGAGAGGACTGTTTTTTTTTTCTTTTTCATTTGAGAGCCACTGGTTCAAACCTCCAGACCAACTCTAAAAACATCAAGGTGAACTTGAGAGAGGTACTTAGCTCCCATTTGATGTGGTACAGCTATGGTGACAAACAGCAGAGGACAGTGGTTATACTGGGAATCTCCCAGGTGGATGAATGTGTGCACTAGATTTATCTTCGATGGCAGCGTGCTATAGTTTATTCCCATTTAATCTGGATTTATCCATTCATTTCAACACAGGTTTATGCATGTGGTGTCAAAAGTGTTGGTATGAGTTGGTCAGTTAAGGTCAGGGTTCATGGGTGGCCTGCAGTAGAAAATAGCATGTAGCAGGTTTTGATTTATAGCTCTGCATTAGATTTTACTCACAGATAGCACCACTGCAGCCCTCGAGAAATGTATTGTACATAATTAAGCTGTATTGTGCATAAATTATATTCCATATAGAGCCGTGTTTTCCAAGTTGTAGGTTGGAGTCCAAAAGTGGGTCATTGGTCTGATCTGAATGGACAAAAAGTGACTTGCGATCATTTCAAGTTTGTGAAAAACACACTATATTTTGAATTGCATTGAATTTGCAGCACAGAGCTTTTGTTTTTC
Organism: Plectropomus leopardus; assembly: GCF_008729295.1. Classification (NCBI taxonomy): domain Eukaryota; kingdom Metazoa; phylum Chordata; class Actinopteri; order Perciformes; family Serranidae; genus Plectropomus; species Plectropomus leopardus. Next base: position 21,344,203 of record NC_056465.1, read on the forward strand.
AAAAATAAGAGTTTTTTGATTGTGATAAATGATCTCATTTTGGATTTTTTAAGTGGAAAAAATTGCCAACATTTTTTAATATTTTGGGTTTTTATTTTTTTTGGGGGGGGGGGTTGCCAAAAAGTTGTAAAGAAAAAATAATCACCAAAAAATTTTGAAAGGGAAAAAAATTGCCAACATTTTTTTTAAAGACAAGCCCACAGATTTGGTAGGCATGGTTTCGTTCTTTTTTTTTCATACAGAGGTCCAGGCTAGGCCCCCAATGTCCTCAAATCCTAGAAATGCCCCTAACATTTTAACTAATTATACTTTATTCTTACAATAAGTTTTACCTGATTCTGTTTTAAGCCCACATTTTATTTACATTTTGTCAAATAAAATTGAATATGTGGTCATTTCTCATATGTGCGGACCTTGAACTAATGACTAAGGACAAATCTGGACGCAGTGGCTGGACCAGTTTAGAGCCACTGATACTGTATTTACAATATTTCATTTCAGAATCACAGCCTATGAATGTTGCCACTGTAGGTATGCTGTAACTCCTGAAGGCAGAAGTAAAAATCCAGCATGAATGTGTACAGCCACGACATCCTTCCTTTTGTGCGAGATATCACCAACAGACTGCCACCTCTTTCTTTTTGTGGCACTTTTGCAGTGGGAAGACATAGTCCTCTCTGTTTTTAATGTTTGTAGAACAATGCCTACTTGCATCTTACGACATCTTGCTCACTTTACAAAATTTCAGTCAGGTCAAGACAAAATGTCCCCTGAGGAAATAAGGCCAATTGTGATGACGGCCTGAGAAACTGAGGTACAGAGGTTTGACATTGTTTACTGTACATGGTTTCTCTGAGTTTCTTTACGCTGTCACAAAGGGGGAAAAGGCATAGACGACCGTACAACTTAATTAATCTAATCACTTTCTCTGTGTGCGATGATCTGACAGAAACATACTACACACGGATGGAAAGCTTGAACAGCCCAAAATAGCAACACACTCTGGTATCTATATTACTTGAACTAGACATTCCCAAAGCGAGCAAGCCCCTAACTAAAACACGGGCCTCTTTCCTTGGATACAGACAGAGTCACAGACGCACAGAAACACCTACACTCTCATTGCCTGTGTCAGTGATGGATTACACGGAGAGAGGAATGAATTGGAAGATACAATGGCACAACGTTCATCTCGCCGCAAGGGATGATGGTTGTAGAAATGAATAGGTACATTTTTTAACAAAGAACATAGATATTTCTTTGTTTTGCTGTCTTTAGTATTCAACATATTTGTTCCCAAGTCAACTAAATGTCACATCATTTTGAAATATATGTTTATCTCCTTCAAGGTAGTTGCTTCCAAAGAAAATTCAGTCCTATTGTTTCTTTCTCTCCCTTCTTATATCCCTCTTTCACTTCACAGTTACACAGCACTCTACACACTCTACACACGGGTCTAAAAACCCTCGCCTTCCTAGTCGAGCAGCTAATTGCATGCATTGTTCAGAGTTCTTCGAATGATGATAAAAAACTTTGACAGTTAAAGCTAAAGTGGCTTTCACACCACCAAGTGGTAGCTTGCCGGCTCCAGTCATTTCAATAAGAGACATTTCCAGGGTAGAAGCACTTCTCTGGGGTTTAGTTACTCTTTAACTTACACAGATATCCTTTAGCTCTGTTGGTTGAGTCCTTGTTATTCTGTTGGCAGGTTCTTCACTGATTTATTTTTCCAATAATGCAACATGTATCATAAACAGGATTATAATAGAAAACCTATTAATCATTTCTAAACAAATTAGAAAACTGTCAAAAGTTGTGCAAGAAACTATATTTCAGTCTTTTTCTGTTACTGTAGAATAAGAAGGTGATTTTAGGAGGTAAATTGACCCAGCCCGATTACCTATGCAATATTTGATGTATCATTGTACGAAGGCATGTAGCATTGTTCACTCGGCTACCAAGAGGTGTTGTATATTCCCCGTGTGTAGTGAGGGAGTCAGGGGAACAGGGCCTTCCACCTCTTCCCTGTTACGCTGCTAAAGCCCCTGTCATGTGGAGGAAAATGAATCATACATCCATGCCTTGTCTTGTTACCTACACTTGTGTGAACATGCCTGGATGCTCAGGGGTATATATACAGATGCACACATCCACATGGTAGCATGCAGGTATTTTATGTGCATCTGAAAAACACAAATTGAGATGCACACGCAGTCAGAGTCAGATGGAGGCCTGCGGGACTGCTCTGGGTGAGGAGTCGGTCGTGCTCTGCCACGAAACCTTACTGCCTTTAGACCTCTCAGCTGGTGTACCCTTGAACTCTTCATACATCCCATCTGTACACCCAGCTCCACTCTGTGCTCCGCTCTGCAGCCCAGCCCTCGACTTCTGCCAGAGGATTCATTAACTGCATGTCTCATAGGTATTTATAGAAATGCAAGGCAATTCCATTTCACCTACTTCTAACAGACAAACTCCTACAGAAAGTTACGGCGCACAGATACTGAAATACAAGACACTGGATTTGAGATACATTTACTGAACAACTGAAGAAAAGTGGTATAACTTGACCTCTCCTTTTGCCTCTTACTTCTTGGCTCAGAGGAAATGCTGTAAATCTATCTGCCTCACAGCAACAAACTACATAGTCACAAATTTTCTGCATCTGCCTTTGAAAATATTGTTAAATTGCCACATTTTTCAGTTACAGTGTCATTATACCCAACACTTAATCCTTCATTCAGCGTGTACAAATAACATTAAAGATTCCTATTTCCACTCCAGCCTTACACAAGAGAGCTATATAGACACAAATTATTGGTTCATGCGGCAAAAAGCTTCTGAAATTAATTTAATTGGAATTTGAGCAGCTTCAGTTTACATTTCATTATTATGACTTCTCTGCAAACAGCTTGCTTTTCCCTGCTGTAAACTGCTGGGTAGCACTTGGTTGTGAGCACAAGACTGTGACGGAGTGTTGAAATTGTCATTAGTGGTGATCATGAGAGGGAGGTAATCAGTATTTGTGTGTACACGCTAATTGCTGTGATAATATGCAGACCTTAGTTTTTGTGAAGTGCTCTCCTGCAATTATCGGACAAGATCGCCGACTCAGAGATGGAGAGCTTCAGTGTAGGGCTGAGGGTGAAGATGGAGTTGCTAGGTTCAAATCCAGAGGCAAGATGTCAGGAGTCGGCAAATCAAAAGATGAGTATCTCTTGCTCGAGGTGCAAGAACAAATTCTCCCAGCAAAGCAGTGATGTGAATGAGCCGTGATGAAGATGAGAGCAGTGTTTTTTGTATTCCCCATGTAGCAACTGCCTTTGGATGTACCTTATTTGTAATGCGCGAATTTGTTCTTACTATCAACTTTACTGTAGCTGTTGTATCAGATAGAGCAGAAAAAGAGAACCAAACATAACATGCCTGAGTATATCTGTTAGTTTAAAATGAAAGTATGATCATTTTAGTCATTTATTAAGAAAGAAGGCTTAAGGCTTCTTCATGCTTTCCAAATGGCTGTGAGGGTCTATGTGGATCCATGTGATGTACATTTCATCATCTGCCTTGCCATACTATACAAGCGGAACAACTGGACATGTGATAGTGAACTAAACTGGACGCCTGTTTCATGTACTGTATGTATGTGAAGTATTCATCACCATTAGCCGTATTCTCATTAAGCTATTGCGTACACTTTGTCTTTTTATTTGACTTTTTTGTGTTGTTCAGCCAAATCTGACAAAGAGGCTCTTCTTCCTGCTGCTAGTAGATCACCATCATGTTTTCTGTTACCTGTGTGTTGAATGTGTCTGCACACACAGAACAACTAGTGCATCATCTGCAGAAAGCAATCAAACTGTAAGGTGTGCCTCTCCATGTGTTGTTGTGTTGTGACGGTAGTTGTTGTAGTGTGGCCCGGTAATTTGGCTGGGATATGACCATAGTCAGCAGTTGCACAAGAAACAGTCTGGATGCAGTTAAGGTACTTAAAGTGGCGAAATGAAGCACGGCATAACGTCATAGCCTAAAGCTTTTGGTAGGAACTTAACCAAATCATTAAACTGTACCACGGTTGAGATTTTTTTGTCAGACAGTGTGAGACTTTGGTTGAACATTAATGTTTTGTTTTTTTTAAGATTATTTTTTGGGGCTTTTATTGCCTTTAATGGACAGGACAGTTTTAAGTGTGAAAGGGGGAGAGAGAGAGAGGGTGACATGCAGCAAAGGGTCGAGGCTGGAATCGAACCTGCGGCTGCTGCGGCGAGCACACAACCTCTGTACATTGGGCACCACTGTCCACTGAGCCACCATGCGCCCCGACAACCTTTTTTGGCAATCTATTGAACAGTTGTGATGTTTGTGATTTTTCAGTATGGACCTAAGTGGTGGACCATACGACTCTTTTTTTGGGGCGGAAGAATACTATATTTTGTTAAAATCCTGTGAGCATGTGTCCCTTTTTTCTGTTATTATTCGGTGCCCCCTCTCTAAATTTGGACGGTGTTACGGGTCCAGAGAAAACTCATCATGAGTTATTTTTATCCCTCAGCAGCAGTTCAGCATCGCTGGGTGGATAATTGATCTAGTCAGAGCTGATCAGATCGATGGATGAGAGGAGAAGGTGCTGCAGAGCAGGTCAAAGTAAACTTTTAAACCCAGCACAATGAACATTAAGAGTTAAGTTTCACTTTCACTGTGTCTGATGTTCTGCTGCTTTGTCTGTAACAACAGGGTGCTCTGCCCTCCCAGAGTGCGATGCAACACATGACAGAATGGTTTATATATTCCAATAGTGGTAAGCATGAACGGCCCAGCTTTGAAAATAGAAGATCTGTTTGTGGCAGCAGATGTTTTCATCGTGGCACAAATATATGAATGCATGGAAAACCCTACTGCTGGCCGGACATAATAATACATTTTAGGACTTCGCTTTGGATTCTGGGCAATTGTGACAGTCATTTCTTTTACTATTTTCTTTATTTTATAGGGCAAATGTTTATCAATTAAACTAGAAATTAATAGGCATAGTAGTTGTTAATTATTATTTATAATTGTAACTGGGAGTTATTTAAGTAACATAAAAGTACAGTTCAAGGAAAACATCACATAGTAATGTTTTTTCAGGCATTTAGTAGATTTACAGAGGAAGGGCGGTGCTAACTCATCACTGGGAAGACCCTTTAAATATCTAGGTGAAAATCCTGCTGGCATCTGCCTCTGTGAATTGCATATTTGTTTATCAACAGCTCTCATCCATGATAGCTCATATCTCCCCGGAGGACCAAACACATGCTCTCTCCACTCCGGCGCTGAGACGCCTGGTTTCTGGAGCAAATTAATTCCCAGTTGGAGGATGACTGTTATGAATGAGTTGGGCGAGAGAGATGGATGGGCTACCCATTCTTCTTCACAGCCCTCTGCTCCCAGTAACAAAGATGCTGGGGCTTGTCCTACTTTTGTGGGAGGAAAAATGTGGCTTTGTACAGTAGCTCAGGGGACTCTCCATGTGGGGCTGCCGTGTTAACTGACTTGGAGCGCAAAGATACCCAGAGGAAATCTACCAACAGAGGGAATGATGCAGAGCTGAGAAGCTGTGAATTTGGGTGCTTCACATTGATTACATCCCTTCTCAGATACAGGCATCTTGTTTGAGAAAGCCTGATACAGTGTTGACATTTGGTGTGTGCGTGTGTGTGTGTGTGTGAGAGAGTGTGTAGTTCAGACCAAGTCAGTCCCATGACATTCAGTTTGAGACTCATAATGTTGTGTAAGGGTTGTGAGTTGGTTCTCTGCTGTGGCAGAGACAACACTTCCTCTGTCACCCATCAGATCCCAGAAGTGCGTGGTATTTGAACACAAAATAAGCAAAACAAGTCTGACATAAATATGCATTTAAAGGTTCCGTACCTCCAAAATACAGTCTTACAGGTACTCATAAAACTACAAGAAAACCATTGTAATAGTAAAGATAAGTTATTTATATAGTTTACGGAACTGTATAAGGTTGGATGCCAGGATGCCAGATGTCATCTTTTCAGTCCAGTCACAGCTCTGGATTTTGAAACTTTTTTGACCCTGGATTAGATTCTCAAGCAGGGAAGAATGATTCCCTCTAAGTCTCACACACACACACACACACCTGCACACAGACACACACACTCCCACTGTCAAACTCTGACTACAATGAACTGTATTACAATGTATGACGGAGACACATTTCATCTCAGTCAGGCAGCAGGAATCCATCATGTAAAATGATGACTCTGAGGGACAGATTAGTGACTTGATTAAAGCGTATATAAAATACAAAAACATAAGATAAAATTACGGTCTTTGTTCCAGCAGCATGACAATAATGCATGCCGTGTTCTCCTCCCTCCTCTGCCTTCATCCCCATCTCTCATATCCCCTTTCATCACTCACACCCACAGCTGTCCTCATGTTCATTTTTAATGATTTTATAGGATGGCTGGGTGGGTTTTCGGAGAGCATAGATGACAGTGAAATTGACCAAATTTCCATGCTATGGGAGAAACACAGCAACCCCTCAATCAGCTTATGGGACAACTGCTGCTGCTGATGTATGCTTGAATTCCTCTTAGTCTCCCTCTAGTCTGCTTTACGAGCTCCACTAGCAGCTCAGGGCCTCTATAGAGCCTTAAACAACCAACCAGGGAGAAGGAGAGATTCCCATTATGCCCCCCATTGTCACCAGTGACTGAGGACTGAATGCCAGCCGCCTTCGTGAGCACAGCGACACAGTGCAAATCCTTCAGGTTGTTCATCTGGTCTCTTTAGCAAACTTCACTGTTTCTTAAACTCTGTTGGACTAATCCATGGCTCCTGTGCTTTACCTTGCTCAGATCCATTGAAACTAATTTTAAATTATGTTAGAGATCCCAAACTTTCCAAAGCTACAAAAATCCTAAATCCAAGTTAAATATGGGCTGTGCTGGAGCCCACAAACACAGCTTTCAGGGATACTTTACAATAAAACAATGGCCTGATTCTAGTTGACGCCTCTTTTTCTGATTATCCTTTAGTGGGGAAATATGTTTATTTCTCTAGTTAACATTTTAGTAGTGATCATTTCTCACAAATTCCATTAAAACCTTTCTCCAAAATCAGCTTTGCACTCATTTAAGTCTCATATAGACATTTAGTTTCCTTCTCTGCTGCATATCTTCAACAAGGAGAGCGGCACTGTCTGTGGAGCTTTCGTTCCAGCCGGATACCACCTGATTTCACTCATTATCCTGGCTCCTGAAATAGTCAGGCCTATTAAATCACTCTTAATCAAGACCATGGTTCATTAAATCAAGGAGACTTTAAAATGGTCTCTGTGGAAAAACGTTTGGGACCCCTTTGTCATGCCTGTGGCTGACCACCATGACTGAGGGAGAAGTCTTAGTGCAACAGTGCATTAAAGTAGGCACTTTAGTCGACTTAAACCAGAGGTCAGCAACTACAAATGATGGCCTGATCCACTGTGCAACTATGATTGATGAATGCTTGTATTGTGGTGTTTGGTGCATGCTTGCATGGCCTCCTGCTGGTGCTGTGATGCCCTGGCGACTTTTACGTCAGCTGGTTGATTTGACTGATTGCTGTGCTGTTTTTGTCATCTGTTGGTTGATTATTCTGCATCTTCATCTCTTCAAGAGGTTTCCTCCATTAAACTCTACTTGTTTTTTCTTTTAGCATCAATTGGAATATTTTAAATCATTAGGACTTGTGACATGTTACTTTGCATTTCATAAAACACATTTCATTATGCTAACTAACTGCATGTTAATGTGTCAGAGTCAAGCCAGTCGGTGTCAGAGTCAGGTTAGGAGGAGAATAGAGTAACAAAAATCGGTTAGAGCTTTACTGTACAAAAACTCAAAAGGAAGCACCAAGTTGCTACAAATATTCAAAAACAGGAAATGCTAATAGAGAAAACTAATTCTGAACAACTCAGCGATTTTTAAATCATAGCATTGCCCTATTTACTCTCGCAGAGTTCTGGAAGACGACCTCCAAACAACCCAAACTGTATCAACAATTCAGGAGCTTAATGAAAAGATGGTGTGTACAACTGAGATCTTATGAGACTTGATCTACTTCTGATCAACCATTGCATCCATCCAAGTTCCTCCCCAGGGAACTTGGAATATGGTAATCAAATTATGTAATCATGTTATGCTTAACAGAGCAAATATCCAAAGGCCTTGGAGCATCACTTCCATTAATCCAGGATGTCTTTTATACACACGGTACAAGCACTCCCGTAATTAGATTCACTGTAAACATGAATACCGAAGCAGGGAAACCACCACAACAATTACTTTGCAATCTACACTGTCAAAATGTTATGGGAAAGTGCAGTCTGAGGGAGTATGGATGGTGACAATCTCAAGGTCTGTCTTATATGTAGTACATCAAAGCAAAAATATACAGCACACTGACACTTTTATAGCTTCCTGTTTGACATAGATGAGCAGCCGTGCTGAATCAGCTCACCTCGCAGCATCTTCAGTTGCACCTTCACAGGAAGAGCAACGAGGCTGACATCCACACCCCTGAATTGCTTTCCTTTAACAGCATCAATCTTCCCAAGCACTTGCTACAGTACTACAGTAAAATGATCCTCTAGTCACAAAAATGGACGCACTGTGTTTCATCACAAATTGGTAACTACTATAGGATTCAGATACATTAATCATTTTATTCAGTTGTTTATGGTATTTTTAAGACAAAAAGCATGACTGGAGAAATTGAGTCCAGCATTATATTTCTGCCAAGCAGCACCGGTGATGCCAAGCTCTGATGAAGCCCAATCTGCACCAGCCAACCATGAGGACAAGACTTGGCGTTGTTCGTGAAAAACACATGCCAACATATTTGATCCACCCAATATTGTATCACTGTGTGCAGATCTGCAACAATTATGCAAACATGTTAGTGTATTCAGGGAAATACCTTACGTTCCATGGATTATTATACATTATTACACATTATAGGGCTTAATGCTCAATTCCAATGATTTACCCATATTCGATCTCTCTGCCTAAACTGTTCACATTCATGTTTGCAGTGATCTCCATCTGACATCAGTGTTAACAGAGCTCTCCCCTGAAATGCCTCAAATGCAAATTGTGCAAGCTTCATCTCCTGAACAATCGCCAAAAGAGGAAGGTTTGATGAAGTTGTCCTGCATCATAATTAGCCACATGCTTTTGCTTTGGAGAGCGTGTAGCATATTTTTGGAGGAATGGCCCTTTGGCGCAGTGGACGTTTGTTTTCAGTGGGCTTTTGGGTCCTCTAGCTCTGTTAGTAGCTATTGCTAAGTTGTGTGGAGGGAGAGGTGTGAGTGCAGCAGTGAGAGGAGTCAGAAGTGAGGCCGTGATCACAAAGGAACCTCCAAACTTTTAGGATGTCCAGAGCTATGTTGCAATATCTCTGTTAGTGACAACAGTGTTGTCACAGCAAGGAAAGCTCTATCTGTTAGAGAGCATCCTGCAGTCAGGCTCTATTGGCTGAAGACTTGGGCAGCCAGTGGTATAGCTACAACAGCCTTCTGAGTTTCAAGAAACTGCCCCGACACTGTGTGGTGAATTATCTGTGTCTTTGCAGTAAAGTATGTCGTTGAAAAAAATCATGTGAAAAACACGATTCGGCCGTTCTCACAGCTGTTGCATGGACAGAGATCAGATATTCATCGGATTCAGTGTCCACACTACTCTAAGAAAATCTGATGTGTCACATGAGAACAAAAAAAAAATCTGATTTGGGCCACATTTTCTTGTTATGTGAAGATGGGCACAGACGCACCAGGTCAGGGAGAAATGAGAAGGCCATAAATGACAAATACTGTGACAAAAAGAGATAGGACATCCTTATCTTGTCCCAACAGCCAACTGCTTCCTGAACTGCAACACATAAGCTGATAAATCTTGCTGACTGACAATCCTGTAATAAAGAAAAAAATTACAAGTGTATCTACTTGGAGGAGGGAAATCTGATAGCTCTGGTTAAAAACGACTAACTGAAGCGGCATCGCTCTCAAGAAGTGTGTTCAGTATTAGCTTCATTTAAAATTGCAAGCTATAGAGACTCACAACTCTAATGATTTATGCCCCAAGTCTTCATTTAGAGGTCACATACACAACGTGAAATATGTAAGAAAGAAGATTTGAGAGGGAATACTCAACATTCAAGTGAGTTTGTTTTAAACCAATATATGCTGTGTCTCAAATTAAATGCATTAAGATACGAAAAAGCCCATTTGACAATCTGTAGCTCCTCAAAAAGTATACTTGTTTTGAAAACACACAGCCTCACCGAAATGTCTTTTTAAAATGCAACCTTGCACAAATGTCACGATGGGTTTTAAATCATGAAATACAAAAAAAATATATGTTTCGGAGCATCAATTTTGAGTGAAAGAATCTGAAGTTAATCAGAAAGTTCTACATTTTCTTTATTTGTCAGTTGCTGTCATGATACAACAAACCATGCCCATTCCCCACTCAGGCAACACATTTTTTTCTATTCTGTGTCCGACAGAGCTCTTGCTGTATTATTCACAAATTCAGTTCTGATTTCATATGCACATGCACACTTGACGTCAAGGAGAAAGTGTTATTAACATCAAGATAAATGCATCAGTTACGCAGGCAAGTGTCGTGGCAAAAGATCCATTACAGACAGATTGAGCATCTGCTTTGCATTCACTGGACATTTGCTGCTAAATTAGCCCAATACAATGGCAGAGAAGGAGCCATATCTTGTTTCAACTGTGATCCAAACAAGGCACAGTGTAATGACTTCCATGCATGTGATGAAAAACATGTAAAGTTTGAGATAAGTGAGACATCATGTGATGAAACATGTAAAACTGTGAATACACGTGTCAATAATATGTTAAAAGTGTCTTTCACATTTAATCAGTATCACAGGCTTTTCATTGACCCTTAAAAAAACACAACTGGCGTAATACAGACAAGAGCTACCAACTGCCTATTCATGCATTTTCAATGAATACTGCTGCTTGAGTAATATATCATAAAATATTAAATGTTGGTCTTTAATGCTCCCGAGTACTGACTCAGGAGTTGTCTTTTGTTACATAATCAACTGTCTGAAAGCTGAAGTATCTTTGTCAACCAACAATCCACGCGTCTAACATGGAGAAGAGACTATCATTAACCACAGAGGGAGGATTATTGTTTTGCACCATGAGCTTATTGTGTTGAAATGACAATGTTTGAATATGTTGGACATCAAACGTGCAGTGTTGGAAGCACTGGAGAGCGGCTGCATACATTGCAGACATTTCATTTCAAGCTATCTTGTCATTTTGTCCCAATTTTTGCTGTCTGAATGAAGTTTCAGCCTCTTACACGTGACGCAAAGTATATTAGTACTGTAGTTTGCTGTATGGGAATTGACGTCAAAATGCATGACGTCATGTGACATAAGCATTCACGTTAATAAACTAATGATTAGTTTGCCCCAGTGTCAATGCTACCCTTCTTAAACCAGTATAGGCATATCTGCTGTTTACATTTATTATGCACCTGCACGTGCAATAGGCGCGCTACAGTAGCTCTTTCTCTCTGTGTGTTTTTTCGGTGACTCCTGGAAAAAAAATGTAGGCTATAGGTGCATGCATCCCTTCCCATTAATTTAAACAAATTTGCTTAAAGCCCCGCTGTGTTTTGATCAAAGCAAACGTCTCTCAGTTGAGGTCAAAATGAGCAAATTTGTTGCCAATTCACAAAAACACCATGCCTCATAATCGCAGAAATCCCTACTTGCTTCGGACTAATCGTGATTACCTCATATCCCTTGTGTAAAAAAAAAAAAAAAAAAAAAATGCCCTTGACATGAACTAGGCGGCGTGTACAAGTGCGCCCTGTTTACATCACTTCATCTGTTCCATCACAACTAGTTCGTTCTTATGGAAAATGAACAAAAAGAGGCTCGCTTCTTACCTGTAAATGCCCCTGGTACATATTGAGCACACAGTCAGTCGCGGATCTCTCCGTCAGCGGATCTTTAGACTTCTTCCAGACTTGTGAAGCAGCGAGTCAGACTGGAAGTGTTGACATTTAAAGCTGTGGCGGAGTTTGCGGACAGGATGTCCGGAGGAGCACACGGAGCGGAGCTGTCCTCTCCTCAGGTGCTGAAGCGGACACTTTGCGCTCATCCAGGATTTCTGTGCGCGGTGACACCGAGGTGTGCCGGGCGCAAGAGGAGTGCGACGTCGGACCTCACTTTTACCTTTCCTCACTGTGTCCTGACGCTGGATTATGACAAGTACAAGCCTTGCAGTCCTCGTTGGAAGAAAAAAAAAAAACAGCCGCGATTTAAGTCTTCATCCTGAACGCTTTGCCGTTTTCCTCGTTTCTCTCTGTGTCTCTCACCTCGCCTCTGTCTCCCTCTCTCCTCTCCACCTCTCTCGGCCGTGGTCTAAATGTTTTGACGCTCCTCTGGGTTCATTCTCTTCTTATAGTGCGCTCCTCTTTCCTGTTTGCTAACTACTCCCTCTGACCCAGCCCTCTGGTGCCTCCTCCAGTGCTGACGTACTCCACAAGGAGGCACACAAGAACATTCAGAAGATGTTCAGAAAACACATAGAAAGTGTCCAATGTACACACCATTCCTTCCAATCAATTATGAAGTATCCATCTGTTATAATGTTTTGCTTTGTGCCCTGTGAACAACAAAGCAAGTTTATTCAAAATAGTTCACAGTATCTCTCATTCTTTATAGAAAATCTAGCTTTTTTTTCAGCCTATTTTTATGGATTTTCAGTTGTTGAAACATACAATTGTGTTCCCCAGTTCTCTCTTGTATATTATTATGCATAATAATTTGCAAATTAGTAATTAATTGCTTAAAGCAAAATTTGTACAGCACATGGTGTGTCTGAAACAGTGATATAGCTGCATGTGAAGAACATATTAGCTGTTGTTCCCAGTAGTCCAATTAGTGGAAGACAAAATTATGTAACCAAAACTATGCAAGCCATATAGGTTCCAGATAATTATGTAGGAGAACTAGAACCAATTACCCAGCAGGAGTGTGAAATAACGTGGGCAGTACTTAAAAAAAAAAAAAAAAATCATCAACATCAGACCCATGTCAACTAACACAATGTTTATTCCTATATAAGTATATGCAAACAAAGGTTATTTAAATAGTGTTTAAAAATGGGAAGACATCTTTCATCTACTGTCCAGAGTCCCGATTGCAACAGTTTTGCAAACCAGCAAAGTTCAGCATCCACCGGTAATGTGAGGGCAAAAACTGTAAGGACACACAAAAAGAAACTAAATAGATGTTTATAAACAAACAAACAAATAGAAGATACAACAAAGCAATGATATGTGCGTAAATATGTCCAGTGGCGAATTTGTTGGGTTGACACTGCTCATGTTGAGATGTTGCGTTAATGTGTTGTTGAGTTAATAAAACCATACGTTCTGAGTAGAAAAAAAAGCTTCTCGCCAGTCGTTAATTTAACAGACACACACTCACAACTCTCTAAAATTGTAATGTATGGAACCCAGGAATGAGTCTCAAAACCTGAAAATCAGTTAGCATTTAAGCGCCTCCGGTTCCCTCCTCTCAAAGGCAGTGGGTTTGAAATTAGTTTTGGTTAGAGGATTTAAATAAGGTCTGTGGTTAAAACAAGCTCAAGAGGCTTTCACATTTTGTTCTACAACATAAAATTTGTCAGTAAATACCTCACTCATAAGCTTTGAAGCTTTTCTTTGTCTTAAAAACAAAATGAGTCTACAGAATGCCATCAATGGGGAACACAGCTTTAGCCTAACATTAGCTTTTTACTTCTGGCAACTGCATTTAGGTTTCAAAAATCCTGAAAGTCGTATTCGTTTGTGAAGATCACCCTTGCTGTCATTTGTGAAAAATATCTTGCTGAACAAAATGTGTACGTATCATAAAGGCTTGTTTACCACCGAGCTTATTTTCTTCATTGATCCAAAATACAATGGAAAAATCCCAAAGGCTTTTTGAGGAGGGAACCAGGGCGATGTTAGCATCTTCGTTGGCCAATGGATAAATGTCATCCCTGGGTCCCTCTTTTATGCAGGATAGCTGTAATTATTTATCCTCCAACATGACACCAGAATTTATTAGCTTTTGTGTCTCTTACACTGACGTGCTGTTCTGAAATACTCAAAGTTGAGATCATTTGTAGGACACCAGCAGATGTCCAGACTCCATGTTTCATTATTCTGTTTTGACATTTTTTTCACTGTTGAAAAGATTTGTTTTCTCGGTTGGATAAATAAGCACATAAGACGTCAATGAGGTCTTTCACATCATGAAAGCGGTGAGAGTGAGGCACTTAAATTCCATCCTGGACAGCTAATAAATGAGATGAAAATCAGTTTGAAGATAAGTTAGTATGATAGTTCGCTATAGGTTCATCATGACAAATGACCCTTTTCACTTTGTCTTATTGCTGCATTCTCATTTAATATTAATACAAAAATGTCAATTTTAGATGCTTTAAGCATACTTTTATTTTGGTTCGCAACTTATTTTTAGCATGGTTTCCTGCCTTTACGCCACATATGCAGGCCTCCAGGCATTTTAAATAACCTCATATTCTTGTCCTCATTGAATAACAGCATGTGGTGATCCATTCACACTTATTGTTCTGAATAAGGAAATCCATTATAACACAATGTCATCATATGCTTTGTATGCTAACTATTTACTTACCTTGCAGCTGCTCATTACAAGTAGTTGAGTAGCATGGGATCACAACCAATGAGAAATGACGTAGATTGGACCGCCATATGGACAGTTACTGCACTGTTCACATGTCAGATGTTATATCACTAAACAGATTACGTAAATTAAAGCTGCAACTTCTCACACTGGTGGCTCCAGATGGCAGTGAGGGGTAACTGATATGAGCCTTACTGCCTGGAAATCATGTAACACGTATATTTTGGCTGTCAAGAGGTGCTCAGTCCTGATCGCTGTGTTCCCCCAGATCCTTAAATAGTCTTAAAAGACATTGAATTCATTTTTCTAAAAAATGAGGCCTTAAATTGTATGAAAATGTTTCAAATCAGTCTTACTAACACATGGAAAGCGAGAATTTGTGATATTGTTGGGTTTTTTTCTGATGTTGCTTTGTAAAATCTCAGAATAATTCATCTGATCTTGATCTTTGATCTTTTTTTTCTAAATAATTTACTGAATACCTCTTGCATTAACATCACACAGATCAAGATATTGGAAGCAACGATGCTCAAACTTGTTTTTTGTTCCAGGTGCTCAGAGCAGATGACCCACTGTCTGCCAGTCAAGTGGTCACTGTACCCTGAACCAAATGGGTAAGTGGACTTTTAATCAAAATTGGCTATTTAAACAAGATTTCACGGCATGGATAAAACTTGTACAAAGCAATGTAAATTAGGTTTGGTGTATTTCATGCAAAAAGTTATTCAAACTCAGCATGGTGGGAATCAAGGCTTGAGAATCCCACACACAGAGTGAGAAATACGGAATCACCAAGAAAACTCACCAACAACTGCCCGGTATTTCCCATGTCTTCACCGTGAGACTAAAATCATGTTTTATGTTACAAAAAACATTTGGACAAAATTGTCTTTTACCCAAAGGAATTGATATCAGTTCTTTTTTTTTTCTTCTTTTCTTTAATATCTCTGCGGCAATAGCTGAGTCTGTTGGCATTATGTTTTCAGGTCTGTCCGGCTTTACATCCATACAGACGTATGTTGGGCTGGACAGCCCATTCTCCTGAACGTGATATTTCGAGCTTACCTTCAGGGAATTTCTTCAGATTTGACACACACATTTACCTGGTGTGTATACCACGACGTCTAAAGGTCAAGGTCACTGTGACCTTTGATCTGTCTCATTTTCGTGAATGCAATATCTGAAGAAGGCCTTGAGGGAGTTTCCTTAAATGTGGTGCAAACATCCACTTGGACTCAAGAATGAACTGATTAAAATCTCATAAAGCATTATGGCCATAACTCATGAATTAATTTGCTCAAATTTCACAAAAATGTATAAAAGAATACAATAATGAAGTTCTGACATTTTATATCCGAAAGGTCAAAGGTCAATTTGACTGTGACATTATTATGTTCTGCGAAAACCCTTTTTCTGGCCTTTACTCAATGCCATCTCTCAGGAACAGAAGGGCAGACATTTGGTCAGATACTAAATTGGTGACACAAATCTGAGCTGATTGTATAGATCTTCTGTGCTGCCGTGGGGGAAGATGTGTGTGAAGCATCAGTGTTTTCATATGGATGTAAACTTTAGGTGCAACTTGACCAGTGAGAGGAAGCATGCAACCATGTGGCTATAATTCTAGGTTTTTTCTCAAATTTTTGTTATTAGTAAAATTGGTCTTAAATTTGATCCCAAGTTGCATTAAAAATTAAAAAATCTTGAAACTGACTTTCCTTAAACTGTAGGAACATTGTGGTCAAGAGACGAGTCCAATCACTTTTATCTGTCACCTTTTGTAGGCAGAAAACTGTCACCTGTGTCCACACCTGACACCAGACATTTTAGGGGCAAACTGAGTTCATGTCTATGTCTAAGGCCTGAATTTAAATAACATCAGTTAGTGAAGCTCTAACTTTTCATTCTTCTCCACTTTTACTGTTTTTTTAGACCTCAGCGAAATGAAATAAATGCAGTAATTAGCACACTGTGCATTGTAGCAACCACCCAAACCACAAACATTCAGTATTATGTTTTGCACAACAACAGGAACACATGGCCCTTTCCATCCACAGTGTTTTCATACTCTTCATGCCTCGCCAGATGAAAACAAATCCAACCCCCAGGCGTGAAAGTCAGCATGATTATTAGGCCTTGTGTTTCTGCGTAAATTATTCACCAGAAATACACAGACATAAATTTGCCAGGCCATGTATCAAAAGATTCTCATTCTTTCATATTCACTCCCACATGTTTTATCAATGAATAATGATTACACACTCACGTGATTTGAGATGACAGATGTGTACATGCTGGCCTTTGAATCTATTTTTAGATTTCATCAGACTGCGGTTCTGTTTTTGTTTTTCCCTCGCTCAGCCGTCCATCTCCTTGTGCTGACAGACGTAAGGCGAACATAATTAAGGTTAAGACAAGGGAATTGCTTCTCTGTACGAGGGACCAGACAACCTGCACGGCCTCCCTGGCGGACAAATTATGTCAGTCAAATTGAAATGTACCAGCTTTTCATCAATATTGAGCACGAAAATTGAGAGAAAAAAACATCATTGATCAAAACATTACATGTCTGTATTATGTCACATGTGCTCTGTAATCTTTACAGAACAACTAACAACGATCTATTTTGGGTTGTTTTTAGTTAAGATGTTAAGGCATGTTACTCCATGGGGGAAGTTGAAATTTAGTTGGAATAAAAGCGACACATTTACAATATATCTCTAGACTTTAATTCATGCAAAAAGAACTAGGAGTATATGAATAGTTTGTGAACATGAAATTTGTCATGGTGCCTGAGAAATACACAAATGTATTGAGTGTATTGAAAATTGCAGTTTACTTACACCACAACCATCTTCTGTTATTTTCAGTCATATCTCCTCTCAGGGGCAGGACCACACTGGAAAATGACTGTTTTTCAAAGTAACATTTGCTTCAGGCGCAGTACAGTGTGTCTCTGGTTTTCAAAACCTAAAATTATCTTATCCTAATACTTAGTGATTTCTGCCAGCTGTAATTTCTATGTGAGATAAAACTTGATTTGTAGGCAGACTAGCCACATGGCTCAAGGGATGGTAATGTTGGTCGGTCTAAGTAATTCTTAGTAGAGCCTGGCTGTAGACTGTTAGCTTTGTTTTAGACTTGATGGCAAATTATCCAAAGGTTTCTAAATATGTTTCAGAAGCTTCACAGGTTAAAGGAGCTATGTGTGACATTCATAGCATTAATAAAGCAGTAAATCAATATTTGCTACGTTAAGATATAGTGGAGTCATGGTGTCTTAAGCAGAGAGTGATGTCACATTCACTGAATGTATGTTGTAATCCGAACCTCTCTGTTTGTTGTTGTGTGTGCATGTGAGTCCCTGTGAATTTCTGTTCCTTACTTTGTTTGTGGAAAGCCTCTTTGAATTCTTTTAAATCAACACATTTTTCCTTCAAACAGCTGTATTTTTTTTTTAAGTTTCTTGCCAAAAAATAAGAGAGAGTCAAGATTACATTTGAATACATCATGAGAACATAATGATTCACCTTAGTCCAATACACGTTTTTACTCAATAGAGCTTGAACGCATCACAGTGTAAATCAGTGTAACCTACATAACCTGTTTGTTGCAGCCACTGGCTGTTTAGAGGTGACATGAATAACTTGTTTTCCTGCTGATTTCAAAATGGATTTGTTGGTTTTTCATTTTATTTCTGTCCACCTACACTCCTCTCAGTGGTGCAGTGGTAGTTGATGAGGTGGGTATACTAGATGGGCAGTTTACATAGAAGGAAGTACTCTTCTATGTATTGTAATGTTTTTTGACTGATAGCTGGGTAGTGTTATACTGTTATTGTCCAGAAAAAGGTACTCTGATATTCACTTGCCATTTGATGACTGACAAAAATCTTTTGTTTCTGAGCTCAATTTCCACTTCCATGTTGAAAACTTTGTTCAGACAATCCATGTTGCATACGGCAACTTTTAAAAAGTCAAACTGAAATGATTGATCCCTGTTGACCATGTTGATTGATCATCTGCATTGAATGTGGATGAAGTGAAAGTAGAGTAGCTAATGTATCAGTTAATATCACTTATTATGCTCATTTTAAGCCTTTTCGCAGCTCTTTGTTGTCAAGCAAGTTATCTGTCTGAAAATATTAAAATCACCAAAGCTGCTGGTTTCCATTCAGTGATGATGAAAGCATGAAAATTACAGTATGTGTGAATCGATTTTGCATAAAGACACTCACGCTTCACTTAATTACTTTGATGAGAGAATCACACCTGAGGGTGCATGCATAGTGCCACTTCAGATGAGTGTTTATAATAATTATGATAAATTTGTGATAATTAAAGTAATTGACACACTGGTTTTGATCTGCGTCAGTAGTGGCTTTTTCTGTGCAAGGAAACAAAACGTGAGCAGCACAACAGCATTTTCTTGCAGCGTAGGCTCTATATTTGTGACATGTATTCACTCCACCATAATTCAATCATTACATGTCAGCATTCAGGACTGGATCACAGATGGTAATGCCCATTTCTCAAATAGCCTCCCAGGAAAGGTCTTTGAATTCTAAAAATATCATTAATCTCAGAAACATGTCAGAATACATTCATCTCAGGCTCCTCAGTGTTTGAAACAAAGTAGTGCCTGAATATTATGAATGAAGACTGAAATAAATGCAGTTGGCACATTTCATGAGGCCATTATTAGTAGACGTATACCAAATTTAACAGACAAATTTGCTGATTAAGAATTTAAATATCCATTTTATCTCATGTATTATCTATTAGCTGTTAGGTACATCATGTTACATCACAGTTGGCTTAATTCTAGATCATGAAACACTGAAAATCTGGACATATGGGCAAAGCATGTAAGTTATTATCAAGTTTTGTTGAACTGAATTAGGGTTCATGTTTGATGTATAATAGTCCCTGAAGCTCTGCCAGGTGGCTGCTACACTGTTCACACAATCTAGCGTACAGCAGAGAGTACAAAGCACTTTGGACCTTCAAAGTAGTCCCTCATATCAATTCAGTCACGCATTTCTCACAGTGGAGCATCCTGCTCAGCCTGTAACTGCCATTTTTCCACAAGCGACAGGTCACAGACTGTGTCAGTCAACACAGTTCTGTACCTCAAGGCGTGATCAAATGGAAATTGCTTATGTCCTTTGCCATTTTTCCATCTGGGCATTGTGTGTTTGTTTTTACGGTGCAATAGAGCGCAGTGACGTCACCATCATGCTTCGATGCTTGAGACAGGTCTGACCTTCAGTCAGTGTCACCCAGCAATCTGAAAGTGTGTGTGTTTTCACAAACAAATCTATTAGAGGAAGTGAGTGTTGTTTGTTTATTGTGTACTTGAGTGATATGACCAGAGGTACCTTTGTACTGTAGTTATTCAGAGTAATACTCAAAGGAATCATCTGTCTTTCTGCTTGATCAATGAGAAAAATGAGTTGTGCACCACAGAACTG
The DNA here is from genome assembly GCF_008729295.1 of Plectropomus leopardus. Lineage (NCBI taxonomy): Eukaryota > Metazoa > Chordata > Actinopteri > Perciformes > Serranidae > Plectropomus > Plectropomus leopardus. The sequence continues at coordinate 21,364,433 of NC_056465.1, forward strand.
ATTCTTGCACTTCTCTCTGCTGCAGTTTTATATGACTTCTTCTCTTCTTCTTTCTACAATACCTGAAAACAACATGCTCCATCAGGTCACCTCAGACACAATGGGATTTATTTTTGATTTAGCACACGGCATAACTACCACGCTAACACCTAAACTGCTTTTTGGGGGACAAGTCATTAAGACGGAGCCAACAAAACACAGAGCTGGGGAGGAGAATGACGAAAAGTTAATAGAGCAAACAAATGATGTCAAATGATCTGGAATGGCAGACACTTTGTACCAGTTTACACTCCGGCAGACAAGTTTCCCTTGGAGCCTCTGCTGCGCCATGAGTTAAAGAATACACCAGTTTTTTGGTAAATGCACAGTATGACTATAATATTACTCATTTTCATTTTCATTTTTGTGAAAAGACTGGCCACTTTTTTACACATATGGACTTTTACTGCAATGTATGTTTACCTGATCTCATTTTGCCCCACTTGTCACATCTTATGTATGACCATTACATTTAAGTCACAGACCTAACCATCATTGTTTCCTGGTAAAAACCATAAGATATCTGTAGTAGAATAGCATACCAATTCCACTCATAAAGGCATGGAGTAGGTCATTTAAAATGATCTCACTCAGAGTATTTATGTTATATTTTTTAAAAGGGTTACCGCCACCAGATGATAATATTGTTGCATGAAAGCACTACTAAATGACTAAATCCATCAAAATTCAGCATATTTACCAGTGAAACAACATTATCTCTTAATCAACAACAATGACAGCAATAAATTCATTTTCTCCATTTTCAAAACCTTACTGCAGAACTCCAGAAAAACAGGGCCAAATTCCAACAAAAAAATAATTAACTGCCACTTTAACGACTGAACAAAACATCAACTGTACACCATGCTAGTGGTTCTGTGTGGCAGCAATTAAGCTAAATGCTAATATTAGCATGCAATGCATTCATTGTTAATTTATCTATGGTTTGATTTGGGGTATGACATGTTCAACATTAGATGAACATATTGTCTGCCTGCCTCATTCCCATCACTGCAGTGACTCATGTCCTTATTAAAGTTAATGCTCATGTGCAAGTATCTAGCTAGTTATAATAAAGTTTCTTACCCAGAGTTTTGCTTTGAAGCTACTTTGGAGACTGAAGCATTAGCTACTGCTTACAGGCGTAGACCACTCAAAAATCAAACTGTCAGCTGTCTTTTTACCTTTAAAATGGAAATGATGGTGTGCTGTTGTTGTGTGTGTATGGGTCTGACCTGCTGGCAGTTTGCTCAAGAATACTTTGTTGGTGACAGCTAATTACAGAAGTTGTTACTGGCATGTGACCCATGAACTAGTGTAATGGATTTGGTTCATCATCATCTGCAGACTGTAGACATTAGGCTACATTAGCAAGATACTGTAATCATTATAAGACTTTAGAACCCCCTAATGGTGGTGCTAGAGAGAAAGTCAAAATCACTAAAGTCTGCAGGATTCATTGATTGGCAATTCATCAAATATCTGTTGAGATTTTTCAGTGTAAAACCGAAGTTTTGGGCAGATTGATACTGCTATCAATGCTGCCAGCATGAACAGCATATTTTTTTCCAGATGGTTAGAAGATTCTGGGAATACCTTCAGAGCAGCAAGTTTTGCCAATTAAACTACCTTGGGGGTTTTTCAGAAAATGACATGAATTTTATTTTGGAAAAACTCAAGCTTATTCCTGTGACTCATGTAATGTAATGATTAAATAATAATAATATAATAATGTAATACACAGTACAAGCTGGCAAATAATTACCTTAAACATGCGCTTAACACAAAGAGGTGCTACCAGTCATTCAGACACCCAGCTAAGTGGATCTAGGAGCTCACCTGACCAGGTTGACATGTTCTGTCAGTGCTTTAACGACAGTCAGGACCTTTCAGTGGTATAATGTTTCTTTATCAGTGTCTGCAGTGAACTGACCCCACTTGGAGTTTGATTAAACAAAAGGTTTTGGTTAACCGTGGATTAAACAGCAAGCGTTGGCCTCGTATCAGTCTGTAGCCTGGTATCACAGACAGGATCAGCATCATGGGGCAAAATACTGGAGAGACACTAGATGGTGCAGGCAGAGATGTGTCCCATTAAAACAGGAATGTCTCATTACACAGACAGTAATTTGAAGTAAAAACATGCTGCAGCTGTCTTACTGAAACCGGCATATTTTGTTTGGGGGTTAATATTACCCGCACAAAGGTATTTTGATGCAGTGTTATTCTGATATGATTGAAGAGGTTGTGTGTGGACACTTTGAAGTTTGAAGCCATAGATAATCCCACATATGTGCTTCTTCTGTGTATTTTCCGATGCTGAATACATTAAGCATGTGAATATAATTAGCATCATAAATGTGCAACATTTACAATTTAGGATTTTATAGTGTTTGCTGAGGTATTATGGGCACTTCATAGTTAAGCTTCCATGTGCCGTCATGTTACGTCAGCCTCGCCCTGCCAGCTCTGGTTTCTTGCAAGCATCAGCCCCATAACGCCGGCCAGATAATACTCTCATCTCCTACCCACTCACCCTGCAGCCCTCTCTAATGTTGGGCTATCACAACGTCTGAATCTTTAATGCCCAGATGACATGTCCACAAAGGAAGGAGCCTCTTTAAATATGTAGCCTATCCAGTTGTTCAGCCGGCTTCATTACCACAGTTATCTTTGCACGGCATGGAATTCATAATTCATGTTTCTCAAATATTCCCTCAGATGGGCAGAGGCGTACACAGAAATCCCATTCATCTCCAATGCAAACACACACTTGTATGTCAGCTGAACTGCTCCAGATTAACCAAACTAGGAATATTCATATGCAAAAGTATTTATATTTATCAGCACATGCAGGGATTTTCTTGATGAATACAAAGTAGATCAAGGGGTCTGGAGTTCTTTGATATTACTACCCGCTGATTGTTTGAGTGTTTAGAATGCAAATGCAGTTGCCTGCATTTGGTTGTTTGGTGACCGATAAAAGCAGGTTGCATTCACAGGCCCGTTGAGCTGCAAGCGCCATCAAACGATGTTGACCCCCTCAGTGTCTCTCCTTTTATCTATGCTCTTTACTGTTTGTGGCAAGGTCAATTACTGCAGCAACAGAGATTATTTGTATCTTATTAAAGAGTGTCTTTAGCTCATGCCAAAGGTGAGCTTTATTCCTCCCAGCATGGCAGAAAACACAATCTCAGACCATGTAGCACAAACAGTTTTGACAGCAAAGCAATATTCATGTAAATGGACAGTGCAAAGTGAAACACACTTGTTTTTATGCTTCTTTTTGTGCTTGTTGATAAGCGCTACATAAGGTCATGTTCCTGCTCTGTCAGCATGGGTTACCGACAGGTGCTCTGGTGTATTTGTATACAGGCGAGTTAGGTGAATGTGTGAATGTGTGATAGTCCAGTGATGCAGTACTCCTGCTTCTTACCTAATGCATGCTGGGAAAGGCTCCAAGCTCCTTGTGACCTTAAACAGGATAAGCTGTTTTGAACGAGGAAAAGATGGAGTATATTAAGGATGGAGCAGTGCCATTGCTAGGAGTGGGTGATAACACAAAATTTGATTTCACTCCAATCCCAAATAATTCAAGGATAGAATCACCAGCATTGGTACTTTTTATTATTAAAAGTAGTTAATGTACTATAATGTAAGGGTGAGCAATAGGTTTTGATTTATGAGGTGGATACGTAATCAGAGCTACTTCTGCATACATTCTAATTAACACTAATGATGTTCCAGACATTTAGGACAGTATTACCTTTGGTATATAACAATTTTGTTGTGTGAATTCTCTGAAATAACAAAGTGGTGCCTATTCACAGGCACATAACAGCAGCAGAAAGGAAAAAAGTGCTCATAAAAAAGGCTCATTTTCTGTATCAGTACTATCAATCCAATCGCCAGAATAAATATTGAATATAAATAAAATATTCTCCAAACCACATTTGTACATTTCATATGTAGCAGATATTTTAAACCTTAATGTTTATTCACATTTCAGTGCTGTGGTCAGGCTTAGGAAAAGATATTCAAGAGAGATGTTCTCTTGCCCCAACCATCACTGGAAATGCCCTGATGTCTTTGATTTCATGTCCAAAAAGGAGTAGGAGGAAGTGGATACTCAAATCCTACCCCCTTTTTCAGTTTTATCAAACAATCTTAATTTTATTCCCTATTTCTGCCTCAATCAAATCAAACAAGTATTACGACAAAAACAGAACAGATTAATCTGAATAAACGCACGCACGCACGCACACACAAACACATTACAAAGCAAACACAGCCATATAGAGAACAGTCACATTATCAAAAGCAACCTACCTATCTTGTGCCGTCTTGCCCATTTCCCTCTCTGTTCTACCATCTCTTATCCCTTCAATATGTTGTTTTTAATAATGTGTTTAAATTTGTTTCTCTACAAGTTTTCAATTCACCTTTGACTGTTATATAGTGATAGTTGCAATAATCCTCAGTACCTGTTTCTTGAACATACAAATTCCACTCAAGTCATGTAAAAATGTTTTCTTTCACCTCAGTTTATATACACGTAATCTCAGATTTGTCACTAACCCTCCTATAAATACTCAAAACAAGTAATGGTAGTATTGGTATTATTACGGCCCAAGCAACGTCTGGTGCGAGGATCCTCTTGGAATGCATGACCCTCTTGGGCTATAGTGTATTGGTATTGTTGCCACTGGCCAAGGAAAGCATTACTGCAGATATGTTGTGTAAATCCTGTAGGACAGATGATATCTAGGTGTTGTCATTCAGGTTGTGATAACAATTTTTGCGAGTAAATCCTGTATAAACTACAGGTGTTTTAACAGATTGAAGCCCATTCTTTGGGGCTCATGGTTTTAGTAAAATTAACTGATTGATTTAATTGTAGAAAATGTTAACCAAGCTAACATCGTGTGTAGCATTGACAAAAGTTTTAACATTTATAGTATCCATAATCTAAGCAGCTAACCAAGGTCAACTCCAGCAGGTAGCCAACAACCCGATATTATACATGCAAAGAACTTCTATAAAAATTAACTGCATGGTAACTAGATCGGGCCTCTAATTGAGACAGGCCTTTATGTGTCAAAATGTGTTGCCACACCCGGCTATAAGGGGAAAAAACCTGTCTTATATTCCGATCAATACAGTACATCCATGGTAAAACTGCATAAACTCAATGGTGGTGGGAAGGTGTTACTTTGGCATTTTTTTTTTTGTAAAATCTTTTAGCAATCATGTTTTCCTTTATTTTTTTTTGTAATGTTTTACTTTATTATTTATTTTTGCTCTTTTCTTTATCTTTATTTTTTTCATCTTAATTTTTTTTTTGTTATTTTTAAAGAAAACATATCCCCCAAACTTGTGGGTCTATCAAAATAAAAATCACCAAAAATGACATGGTTACCTGTGAAGGCTTTACAGTGGAAACATTGTACCCGTCCTTCAGTTATCCCCCAAGTTTCCTCAGTAATTAAAGGGCCTAATTTTGAACAGCATATAAAACCCCTGTCAGCATTGTGAACTATAGTTTTCATGTTAGCTCTATTAGCACCGTTAGCAGGGTCACCACAGCTAAGTTAGTGGTGCTAATAGTAGTTAACAATGCTAAATTTAGGGTCTTTTTGTTCAAAATTAAGGTGCTTATTAATCGTGGAGGAGCCTTGAATGTGGCCACCATGTTTCCATAGCAACACTGTCCATCAGCGGTAATCCCAAAGTGGCCAGCTGACTGGTGGAGACTGGAGGTGGACACTGTTTCCTCATAGAAAAGGGATATTGTATTTCATGTCATTTTGTTTTTGTTAGTTTTCCTTAGAAATTAACCTTTAAGTAAACAGTTAATGAATGTTGAGCTATCAGAAGCAAAATTACCTGATTTAAATCATCACAATTAATTACTATGGTTAAAAAAAAAAAAAAAAAAAAGTAAAATGATATTTAACCTTTACCAAAAGATTTGAAACTGATGCTACTTCAGGGCATTTTGAGTATTTTTCTAACATATGATGCACATGTTGGATATATTGTATTTCTATATGTAAATATTGTGTTATATGCTGAAGCATATTGTACATTTTTAGAAAACTTTCTAAACCTTTGTACATTGTAATGTTTTTTTTTTTTTTTTTTTTTACATTTTTGACAACAATCACGTTAAACAATGTTTCTTAGAGTTTTTTCTCTCCCCTTTTACATATATTTTCTTTTCAGGCATATCCCCCTTTTCCCTCCTTTAACCTTGTCCATGAAGTCCATGAACCACCATTAGCTGACACTATGGGTCAAGTCATTAACTGATTATATTTAATTCTAAAAAATATATTTGTCTTGAGTGTGTTTTCAAATATTGTAATTTGTTTCTTTGCTATAAAACATAAAACTCCAGTTAAATAAACCTACCTTTTCTTAAACTCTTTAGCTCCTTTGACAGATTATTATTTTCTTTGGAAACCAACATATAACCGAAGACGAAATAGCAATATTTGAACCTAAACATACTTGTCACACTTCTATTTTCAGACTACAGGGAGAAAATGAGAACTCATTGATGCTTGACCCATTTGTTAATTAAAAAAAAAATTCAATATTACATATGACTGTAGTGCAACCTTTCAACAACAGGCACACAAACATAATAATAAATAGAAATTTATTTTTTTAGAGGGAAATATTCATATTGTCCATCCATGGCTGGGTCACGGGGGCAACAGGCTGAGCAGACCACTCCAGGCGTCCCTCTCCCCAGTAACCCTTTCTAGTTTCTTCTGGGGGACCCCAAGGTGTTCCCAGCCTAGACGAGATATGTAATCCCTCCAGCGTGTTCTGGGTCTGCCCTGGGGCCTCCTACCAGTAGGATGTGCCCAGAACACCTCCAGTGGGAGGCACTCAGGAGGCATCCTGATCAGATGCCCAAACAACCTTAACTGGCAACTTTTGCTGTGAAGGAGCAGCGGCTCTACTCCGTGCTCCTCCTGGATCTCGGAGCTCCTCACCCTTTCTCTAAGGCTGAGCCCAGCCACCCTCCAGAGGAAGCTCACTGGCCGCTTGTATCCGCCATCTCATTGTTTCGGTCACTGCCCCGGGCTGATGACCATAGGTGAAGATTTGAACATAGATAGACTGGTAAATCGAGAGCTTCGACTTTCGGCTCAGCTCCTTCTTCACCACAACAGTCCGATGCAACTCCCACATCACTGCGGATGCCGCACCAAACCGTCCATCCATCTCATGCTCCATTCTACCCTCACTCGTGAACAAGACCCCAAGATACCTAAACTCCTTCGCTTGGGGCAGCAACTCACTCCCCACCAAGAGAGAACAGTTCAGCGTTTTCCAGCAGAGAACCATGACCTCAGATTTGGAGGTGCTGACTAGCATCCCGACCGCTTAACACTGAACAGGCATTTCAGCCAAGATAGCCCTACAATGTCCAGAGCCTTCAGCATCTCAGGGCAAATCTCATCCACACCAGGCGCCTTGCCACCAAGGAGCTTTTTAAGTACCTCAGCGACCTCTGCCAGGGATATGGATGAAGGTTCCCCCAAGTCTTCAGACTCTGCCTCCTCAGCCTGAGACAAGCCCTGCTTCCCCTTTCGGAGACGTCTCTCACTTTGCCAGAACTTCCTGGAGGCCGACCGAAAGTCCTCCTGCACGGCCTCCCGAACTCCTCCCACACCCGAGTTTTTGCTTTGGCGACCCCTTTTAACTGCAGCCCTTCTGGCCATCCGGTACTTGTCCACTGTTTCAAGAGACCTCCGGGCAAACAGAGCCCGGAAGGCCTCCTTCTTCAGCTTGACGGCCTCCTTCGGTTGCCGCCACGACAAGCACAGAAGGCCTTCTGACCACAGCTTCTAGCAGCCGCCTCCACAATGGAGACTTTGAACAAGGACCACTGGGATACCATGTCCCCAACCTCCCCCCGGGATGCACGAAAAGTTCCTCCGGAGGCGTGAATTGAAGATCTCGCAGGCAGGGGCCTCCACCAGACCTTCCCAGTCCACCCTCACTACATGCTAGGGTTTACCAGGTTGTCCAGCAGCCTTCCCCGCCACTTGATCCAACTCACCGCCGCACCAAACCGTCTGTCCATCTCACACTCCATTCTACCCTCACTCGCGAACAAGTACTGAGATACCCAAACTCATTTGCTTGGGGTAGCAACTCACTCCCCACCAAGAGAGAACAGTCCAGCGTTTTCCAGCAGAGAACCATGGCCTCAGATTTGGAGGTGCTGACTAGCATCCCGACCGCTTAACACTCGGCTGCAAACCGCCCCAGTGCATGCTGAAGATCACGGTGTGATGGAGCCAACAGAACCACATCATCTGCAAAAAGCAGAGACCCAATTCTAATGTCCCCAAACCGGACCCCTTCCTCCCCCCGGCTGCGCCTTGAGATCCTGTCCGTGAAAATCACAAACAGGGTCAGACAAGGGACAACCCTGGCGGAGGCCAACACCAACTGGGAACGTGTTTGACTTCACACCGAGTATGCAGACACAGCTCCCACTTTGGTTTTACAGGGACTGCATGGCTCGCAGAAGCGACACCAGTACCCTGTACTCCCGCAGTACCCCCCACAGGACTCCCTGAGGGACGCGGTCGTAGGCCTTCTCCAAGTCCACAAAGCACATGTAGACTGGATGAGCAAACTCCCACGACCCCTCCAGCAGCCTCGCTAGGGTGAAGAGCTGATCCACTGTTCCACGGCCCGGACGGAAGCCGCATTGTTCCTCCTAAATCTGAGGTTCGACAGTCGGACGGAACCTCTTTCCAGCACCCTGTAGTAGACTTTCCCTGGGAGGCTGAGTAGTGTGATACCCCGATAACTGGAGCACACCCTCCAGTCCACCTTTTTGAAAAAGGGGACCACCACCCCGGTCTGCCACTCCACAGGCACTGTACCCGACCTCCACGCGACACTGAACAGGCATTTCAGCCAAGATAGCCCTACAATGTCCAGAGCCTTCAGCATCTCAGGGCAAATCTCATCCACACCAGGCGCCTTGCCACCAAGGAGCTTTTTAAGTACCTCAGCGACCTCTGCCAGGGATATGGATGAAGGTTCCCCCAAGTCTTCAGACTCTGCCTCCTCCACGGAGGACGTGAAGGCAGGGTTCAGGAGTTCCTCAAAGTGTTCCTTCTCAAGTTTGACAATATCCCCAGTCCGGGTCAGCAGTTCTCCTCTCCTGCTGAGGACAGCCTGAGACAAGCCCTGCTTCCCCTTTCGGAGACGTCTCTCACTTTGCCAGAACTTCCTGGAGGCCGACCGAAAGTCCTCCTCCACGGCCTCCCGAACTCCTCCCACACCCGAGTTTTTGCTTTGGCGACCCCTTTTAACTGCAGCCCTTCTGGCCATCCGGTACTTGTCCACTGTTTCAAGAGACCTCCGGGCAAACAGAGCCCGGAAGGCCTCCTTCTTCAGCTTGACGGCCTCCTTCGGTTGCCGCCACGACAAGCACAGAAGGCCTTCTGACCACAGCTTCTAGCAGCCGCCTCCACAATGGAGACTTTGAACAAGGACCACTGGGATACCATGTCCCCAACCTCCCCCCGGGATGCACGAAAAGTTCCTCCGGAGGCGTGAATTGAAGATCTCGCAGACAGGGGCCTCCACCAGACCTTCCCAGTCCACCCTCACTACATGCTAGGGTTTACCAGGTTGTCCAGCAGCCTTCCCCGCCACTTGATCCAACTCACCGCCGCACCAAACCGTCTGTCCATCTCACACTCCATTCTACCCTCACTCGCGAACAAGTACTGAGATACCCAAACTCATTTGCTTGGGGTAGCAACTCACTCCCCACCAAGAGAGAACAGTCCAGCGTTTTCCAGCAGAGAACCATGGCCTCAGATTTGGAGGTGCTGACTAGCATCCCGACCGCTTAACACTCGGCTGCAAACCGCCCCAGTGCATGCTGAAGATCACGGTGTGATGGAGCCAACAGAACCACATCATCTGCAAAAAGCAGAGACCCAATTCTAATGTCCCCAAACCGGACCCCTTCCTCCCCCCTGGCTGCGCCTTGAGATCCTGTCCGTGAAAATCACAAACAGGGTCAGACAAGGGACAACCCTGGCGGGGGCCAACACCAACTGGGAACGTGTTTGACTTCACACCGAGTATGCAGACACAGCTCCCACTTTGGTTTTACAGGGACTGCATGGCTCGCAGAAGCGACACCAGTACCCTGTACTCCCGCAGTACCCCCCACAGGACTCCCTGAGGGACGCGGTCGTAGGCCTTCTCCAAGTCCACAAAGCACATGTAGACTGGATGAGCAAACTCCCACGACCCCTCCAGCAGCCTCGCTAGGGTGAAGAGCTGATCCACTGTTCCACGGCCCGGACGGAAGCCGCATTGTTCCTCCTAAATCTGAGGTTCGACAGTCGGACGGAACCTCTTTCCAGCACCCTGTAGTAGACTTTCCCTGGGAGGCTGAGTAGTGTGATACCCCGATAACTGGAGCACACCCTCCAGTCCACCTTTTTGAAAAAGGGGACCACCACCCCGGTCTGCCACTCCACAGGCACTGTACCCGACCTCCACGCGACACTGAACAGGCATTTCAGCCAAGATAGCCCTACAATGTCCAGAGCCTTCAGCATCTCAGGGCAAATCTCATCCACACCAGGCGCCTTGCCACCAAGGAGCTTTTTAAGTACCTCAGCGACCTCTGCCAGGGATATGGATGAAGGTTCCCCCAAGTCTTCAGACTCTGCCTCCTCCACGGAGGACGTGAAGGCAGCGTTCAGGAGTCCTGAATGTTCAGGAGGACTCTCCCCTCTGTTGGACTTGTCATTGAGCTCGCACCGAGCCTGCTCCTCTAGTGTGCTGAGATAGAAATTAATTTAAGTTTCCATCTTCTTCTTTGTCGAGTTGATGCAATGAATTCTGCAAGTGTCATCTTCTCTGAGTTTGATCTCGCTGTCAATCCTCTCTGAACAGTACACGAACTAAAAAACTGAACTGAATCAGCCCAATATATAGACTCCCAACATTCTAGAACATTACATCATTGACTTTAATGATGATGTCACTGGATTCTGGTGCAGTGCTTTATGACATCATGGCATTTCATTCTATTGTGTTCATTTTTTTTAAAGAAAATGAAACAACTGTTGTTTGCATAAACAAAACATTTGTTTATTTCAATAAAGATGTTTAATATTACATATTAAATTCACAGGTAACATATACACAGGTTCTATATTATATTTATGTGGTCCATTCTTTTATAACTTTACAATACACTAAATCACAATTATGTATAATTTAATGTAATGCATCCCTAATTTTGCGACTATTATGGAGCAAATCACTGTACGCAAGCAAACTGTATACTGTACAGCAAATTATATATAACCTTTATTTAACCAGATAAAAACCTATTGAGACAGTACAGGTTAATACATACAGTTTTCGTTGTAGCTGCAATTCTGTTTTATATATATATATCTGTGTGTGTGTGTTTACATATATACATATATTTTAGGTATCAATCCCCCCATCCCTTGCAGTTAAACACCATAGCTGTTTGTAAACGCTAGTAGAATAAGTCATCCAGTTTATAACCTGCTGGCCGGTTGAGGAGAAAGCTCAAAGCAGCCAAAACATAGCAGGACTTGGCTGGTGAGTCGTGTTTCCATCCTGATCATAAGTGCCTACTTGACTCTTTCATCAGCGCACTGATGCAGTAAATGCACTTGACCGTGAATTTAACCAGGACTTTAGATGGTTGAATTTCCAGACACTTTAGTTTACAGTTCAAAAATGCTGTATGTTCTCCTGTGCCTTTTAAATTATTATGAAGAGTTGATAAATCACTCAACAGCTGAATAAAACATTTATTTAAATCTGTATTTTGTGCATTCATCCTCTGTGCCAGGAAGAGAGGAGGCACATCGTACAATGTTTTCATGGTAGTTTGGCGTCACTGTGTCAGTTTGGCTTATAAGGAAAAACAAGCTCCCTGTTCACAACAATGAGCAGTTAGTCGTCCCTGTATCTGATCTGTGTGTCTCCCACCTTCCTGTCTCATCTGTTGGCTCCATCCCATGAATAGTGACTAGATACCCACAGAACAAAGGGATGGGGATATGATGAGATGAGATATGAGGCAGACGGGGTGTGTAGCCTGAGGGTGGTTAATTGTCGCAGCAGGTTCATAACTACCTTAGTTTCACTAAGATGCTAATTAGGCATCCTGTTAGCACTGGGACTCCCATATACTGCGGCGTTTCTGTGGGTATGGAGCTCCTAAAGTGAGCACACTGTGCCCCATCATTATCACAGGACGTTGTTTTAAGTGGAAAGTGAACATTTTAAGTGAAAAAAAAAATCTGATCGTTATTGAAATTTTTGGGAACTATGACTATTTACTTTCTTCTCAGGAATTAGGTGAGAAAATCAATATCAGTTTATAGTCCAATTTAACTTGGAGCAGGCACAAACAGCTAGTCTCCACCAAAGGACAAATAAGCCATCAAAAGGTTGAGAAAAAGTTTTGTTTACATATTTCATTTTGTTATCTAAGAACAAATAGTTAACTTAAATGTGTTTCTGAAAATGTTTGAGGGGAAAAATAAGCCAAAAAGTTCTCAGAGGTGGTGCATCATGCTGGATGCCCTTTATTTGCTATAAGTAGCATGGATTTAACTTGAAAAGCAACATAAGACTACCAGAATGCATTGCACAGCTGCTTACAGACAGTGGATGAAAAGACCGGAAATGATAAATCCTGTGGATACATTGCATAATGCAACTTTAAAGTCTGCTCCGCATTGTGCTCAGCAGCGCCCCTTAGCTGTTCAAAAATCTTTGAAAAACCACGGCTCTTGTGACAAATTGCTTAAATATTTTTTGGAAACATGCACATGTACAAGCATGTCTGCCCAGCATCATGTATTCCTCTAACAGAGGAGCAGGACTAGTGAATTTTATGTATCCATTATAGGTTATTTGCATTTGGATGGATGGTGCAGACACTTTCCTACGTATTTGTTTGCTCACAGAGAAGATGTTTTCCATTTTGAGGTTATTTGTTATCCTCTATGTACTCATTGATTTTTGTTCAGTGATTTGTTAAATCTGTCTGGAGGCTGCAAGGTTATGGTAAAATGTAAACTTTACTGATCTGAAATAACGGCATGTTTTAAGGTTTTGATACAGCTTATTGCTGGTGCAGAGACACAACACCTCATTATATTCAATTATCCACCGTTCTGGGTCCATTAGTGCCAGCTGTACTGATTCACATGCGAAGTGCTTGCAAACCAGCATTTTTCTTTGGGAATTAAACATTTGCTGCATTCAAACTGGGGACTTGTTTAAGTTAAGATGTGGCGGTAAAGATAGGACAGAGTACATTATGAGAGTGTCAGGAATTTGTGACCAGGATTAAAATCTACAGTCACTTTATCAAATTCTGTATTAATATGACAACATTACATAAGCCCACATTTAGCGTTTTGAGCTGGATTTAGTTCTGAACAAAAAACATGTAACATTTGTGCCAGGTGTGACAGATATTTTCATATTTAACCTGCATGACAAAAAATGATTACATTTGGCTCACGAAGGATTTGACATCAGTGGGGTTTTTTTCTACTCTTGTGTAAATCCCATCAGAGTTGGCTGCACGCCTGGTGTGTGTTTTGACTGGATGCAGTATACTCAGGCTTTGGGGCTGACAGAGATGGTGCGATCATCTCTCAGTGCCGCCTGTTAGTGGTGACAGCCAATAACCCTTCTGTGACCTCCCAACATGTTAGAGCACCATGGGATAATTAGGTGGATAGAGTCACAGTGATAAACACACATACAGGCGTAATATGAGAACCTCAAAATGTTGATTTTTCATGTTGATGATGGATTACCTCTTTTGAGAAAATGTTGGTTTTCTCAACAAAACCCTTTCAAACCTGACTAAATTGGTTTGATTTCATTCAGAAACATTTGGGGATGGACAACAAAGTAATTACCAAGACATGGCCCTAAAATTAGCCAAAAAAAAAAAGTATGAAAATTACCTTAAAATAAGCAGAAAAAAGAAGTAAAAAGCAAAAACAAACAAGAAAATGACTGGAGAGAAGTGCAGAAAAAAAGAAATTGTATTTATCTTAAAGCGTTTATATTTTTTCTGTAATATAATTTTAAGTTTGAAATTATTATACTTATAATATCGTTTTCTTGACATCTTTCCCTTTTTTGGGATAATTTTAAAAAATCCTCCCCTCTTTCTTAAAAATATTTTTTAGGTAATTTTCTTGTCATCTTTTACTATTTACTTGCAATTTTGTGGGATATTGCTTGCCAAATTGATCAAACCAAATAGCTCAGGTTTCAAAGGGTCAAACAGGTTGTGAAAGGCGTCTGAACACAGGGTTAAAATCTTTTGATCAATGTCAGTATCAACCTTTGTGCCACTATGAATGAGAAGTCCTCAAAGTGCTCAGAAACATCTTTGTATCCATGACAACTCATTCTGCTAATGAAGACAATGAGTTTGTTGAAAACTTTAGGTGAGATCATACTGTCAGCTGCTCTAACTCTGAAGCTGGACTGTATTCATGTATTATGTAACAAATTTCTGACTCTTGCATTGTTACCTGCGGACAGCTTCATTTCAGCCATTTTGACTGACATTGGTTTCATTCTTCTTTTCAAACAGGAGCTAAGAGACGTCACCTGAAATATCGACGTGCAAGCCCGCTCCAGACTGTGTTTCCTGCTGGGAGAGTCGTGATAACAAGTTTCCAAGGTTGTTGAAATGCAACAAAAGAGCAGGTATGTGGCAAAGATGACTAACATACAGTAAAAGTCAGACTGCATGTGAGGTTTTATGTGGTTAACATCAGGGATAAAGGATTAATCGTATTCAAACAGACAGTGCGATGTGGTGGAACACAATTTTCTGAAAGATTGTAAAAGCTGAGATTTTAAAAATGTTTCAACAACAGGATTGTCAGACTCACATGGACCCATGGCTTCACCCACACACATATTGTCCTACGCGCCATGTGACATGAGCGTACATGAAGAAAACTATTTGTAAAATGCTGCGTGTGAAAATGACCAAGGCCAAGTTGAAGTGCAGTCCACATGTTTGTATATTACATGGTTGTAAAAGCATGTAAGTAGCATGGCTCATGTAGCTTGTATTTGCAACTGTGTGGTTGAGCGAGAGTGATGGTGGATGGGATTGGGAAGCCCGTTCTCAAACCCAAGTTGTTATATACCAACACTTTGTCAATGGTGACAGCATCAAACACCGAGGCACCTTTCACAGCAAGAGCCAACCCAGCTGTTTGTTTCCTGTGTGAAAGCACAACTCAATTAAGCTATTTTAATAACAGCATAGCGTGCTAGTATGTGTAGCATGCTGCGGTAGCGATATATGTCGCGTTACGTATATCACGTGACTTTGCATGACGTTAGTAGCAATTATACTGATTGTAAAATAAGCCATGTTTTTTTCTTAACCTAACCGTGGACTGTTGCTTTAACTTAAGGAAATAAAACTAAAAAGTTTTTGTTTACATATGCTGTTGGTATGTTTCATATGGTGGTATTTGATGAGATGTGATGAAAATCTGCAGGATTGGAGTGAAGCACAAATTAGGAGTATTAAATGTATATTTGTCGGTTTCGGTTTGTCTTAGAATGAATGCTGCAGCTCAGAGACAGTCTTCAGGCTGTCAAGGAGGAATGGTTAACAACATATTTACAATAAGGCAAGTGGTGAAGCCATCAGTGTGCTCTTTAGTTTGTTTGAAAAATATCTATCTCAGAATTCAGCCTCAGTTCTAATTGATTTGAATGGATTAGCAACATAACGACTAATATGACAGTATTTATGTCCTCTAAGAGCAACATATAATTCAGCTTTTTTAGGGAGAGACAGATGCTAAATAATCCCCTAAATTGATTTAAATACCTTTCAGCACTTAATGGTGTCATTGCTCTGTCCTCAGCGGCAAACATCACCCAGCTTTTACTTAACTGTAAAACACACAATGTTGAGACATTGCAAATTCTATCTTACGCCTTGTCAAGTGTCAGGCAGTGTCACCTTGTCAGAGGGCACTGCTAGTGTTGTAGTATGGTGCAATAGAGGCAGGCACACACACACACACACACACACACACACACGCACACACACACACACACACACACATACATGCATGCACACACAATGTTGGCTCTAACCATCCCATACAGCATATATGCGCCCCTAGTAAGCCTCATTAATTTCCTCATTCCTCACACACACATTAAAACCCAGAAATAGGGTCACATCCCCCACCCTCTCTCAGCTGTTCAGATTATTAAAGACTGCTCTTGTGCTCCTCGATCAATTGGACTACTTTTAAAGATGGATTGCTTTGGGGAGATGATTTGTGAGCTGAGCAGTTTGTGTGGGTTCATGTACAACTCAAGGGCGGAGCTTGGTGTTATAAACATTTGGGGTTCAGCCCACATCTGGGGGGGAGGGGGTCCGGTACCATTCTTCCTCATGTTTTTTTCCCATGTACAGCAGCTACATGCACTACTTTCAAGCCATTTAATAATAGAATGCCTAAAAATCTGTGCATCATTTGGAAAAAAACATGATAGTTGCAGAGAAAAACATTGATATCCTATTTAGGGGTTCTGCTTGAAAGTCGGAGATTTGAATAATCCGTCTCTCAGTCGACTGGTATTGCTTAAAGTCAAGCACTCCTTATTGGCAGGAGGTGTTTTTGCTCATCCTGGGTTAGGTTAAAGCCTAACACTAATTTATAATTCTAGATTACACGATTAAAAAAAAACAATCTTTATTTTTGTTCGGGTCAGCTCCAGAATGAGTGAGTGAAGTGAAACCAAATGCAACTTACAAGCTAGGAAAAACTGTTTTTTTGTTTTCATGTTTTAAAGCTGCTTCATGAAATTCCTCTACCTCCCATCATGCTTGATAGGTCAAGTCTTGAGTTTTTTATTCACAGCAAGTCACAGATCACCAGTCAGAGGGAGTGGGCAGAAGTGTAGATGGTGCTCTTTAATTATTGTCTCTTCAGCCACTGCTGCTCATACTGACCATCCAGTCAATGTAAATAACCTAGTCCGACCTCCCAGAATAAAATTCACACAAGTCTTATAACCGTGGCTCAGTTCAGGCCGCAGTGGACGGTTCTCCGGAGCCCTCTAACAGTTAGAGGAAGTTTGTTGGATTCAGTGGCATCTAGTGGTGAGGACTGCAAATTGCAACCAGCTGAATCTTCTACCATCAGGATTCCTTCAATATTCATCATTCAGGAGGTTTTAACTGGGAGCCAAATTATCAGCAAAGGTCTCTTCCTCTCCAAAACAAACAGTGGTAAAAAGCGATAAAAACACATTGCAGAGGGACCGCTAACTATGGTGGCCGACATGAGAACATGACTGGCTCTATTTAGAGCTAGTGTTTGTTTGTCCGTTTGGTTTGGTTTATCCATTTTGTGCAAAAAAATAAACAAGTGCCTGCTCCCTTTGTAGATATAAAAGGCTCATGCTAAGGTTATGAAAACACAACAGTTCTTATGTTCAGATGTTCATACACCAAATGAAACATTATATCATATTCAATTTCTGCCAATATATCCCCCAAAATCCTTCACACGAGACCTTTAAGGACAAAACTCAATAGACCCAAAACATTATTACTCATCATTTGTCAATATTAGACTGAAGGAACAAGTGTTCAGAGACAGGACTAATGATGTGGAGACAGTGTCAAGGGTTTCTCCTCAGGACAGCATTTCTTTCATTATGGCAACATTGCACATCTGTCATATTTTGTTGTTTAATGCACATAGGAACTCATCTTTCATGATCCTAGTATTAATTCATATCAGATTTGTATTCATTACTCCCATTATTATGTGGTTTTAGAGTAAATATTTAGTCTTTTGTTTTTTTGTATTTTGAATGAAAACAAAAGTGTGCAAAAAAAGCATCAAAATAGACCTTTTAAATTTAAATAGTGCCATGGGTCAAACCACCAGAACCCCAGACAGATGCCTGAGCTAATTATTTATATATTAATTTTAAATGTTTGCAACTGGCCCTGACCTCAGTGGCATGTCCAGACTTTTTTTTTACTGGGGTAGACCAAGTAGGGCACTGACTTATGCAGGGGTGGCATGAAATACCAGCGCTGCAGAGGGCACATGGGTCGGCATAGCTTTAATTTATCATTTCAGTCTCAGTGTTTTACATTCCTGTTTATTGTTTAGTTTAAAAGATGAATAGACCTACTGATCTCAACACAACAGAGTGACACAAATACAAAATAACCCTTCCATACTTTACTGATGAAAATGTGTCTCCAAAAGTACATAGTACAATAGCAAGTATAAAGTTGCAATAAATTTAACATGCCAAAGAATTTAAATAAATAAGCTCTTTTGAACAAACTTTTTAACACTTGCATCAGTTTATTTGTCATCTTGTTTAAGACTCAATTGCACCTATAAACGAAAATGCAGTTTATTTGTCAAACAGTTCAAACTGATTGGACAGATGGTAATAGAGTCTAACCTGGGGTGGCCAATCGCTCCCTCGACACGCCCCTGCCTAACCCTCTCAGCCCAGGCAAAGCAGGTTGAGTCTTTATGTTCTCAGCTGTAGAGAGATAACCCCTGCTTTGGCTGCCAGAGGTTGAAGGCTTCATTCTGTTTCCTTTCATCGGTGGCCCTCTTACTCTTAAAATCACTGCTACATCTATATTCTCATCTGGGAGCTGCATAGGACTCTCATCCATCTGCAGTCGCTCTTAACAGTAAACAGGCCTGCTGGGAAATTCACATTTTCTCAAGGGCATCTTGGCATAACAGCCACTGATGGAAACTACATCCCAACTGTGTCATCATGTCACCCACTCTGGCAGCTGTGTGGTGTCATATGGAGTCAAGACAATCCTGTGCTGACCCCTTACACCACAGCAGATGGCTGCTGTTCTGATAAATTGACACTAGGGACTTTAACATGCAAGTAAGCATGTGTTAATCACGTCACCATATGGTGTCTCAACAGTTAAATGCTGCGTCAGTTGTGGAGGGAATTTGTGCTCACTGTATCATATTTTTGGAACAATTCTGTGCAGCATGATGTACAGTATAAACACCAGTTATTTAGGTACATACCCAGCTAAAACTAATGCAGTTTATTTCAACCGTGTTGTAATATATCCTACAATCATGACTTATAATGTTCAGTTTTTGTTGAAACTGTTTTAGAGAGGTGTTAATTACCAGCTGGCTGATATTGTTTTCACTCTGTGAGTCTGTGTGTGTGTGTGTGTGTGTGATGCAAAAATTGTGGTCCTGACAAAACAGGAATTTGTAGCAGGAACTACCATAGCAGAGGTTTTGTGTCTTTTGCCCTGAGTTTCAGTGTGTCTGTTTGTCTGCACCATAAGTAGAAAAAAAAAAAGAAGTTTTTTACAGTCTATGGTCTGCAGTGTTTGTTGATTTTGTCATCGCAAGGATGTCACTACCATGCAAAATGCAGTCATAAAATTTAGGTGTGTAGTTTAGATCATCAGGCCGAGTTTGAAGAAGACATAGTCTGAGCAAGTGGGCTAGCAGTAGGGGGAGTAGGAATTAGGGAGGATGCCAGAGGCCCCTCCACATTGTGCCCCTGGCCCACATTTGTTTCAAGTTGCAGATTGCAGGAGTGATCCCATTGCAAGATGGTCTCTAGTTCAACTTTATGGTCATATTGAAGGCTGCAGTTTTAGGTGCTGTTTTGAATTTTATTTCAGTAGACCACTCGAATTTTTGCATTTAACCTCGTCTTGAGTATGGCTGGACCAAATACCTCGATATTCATGTTGTGATGATACAGTTGATTATTTGTGCTTTCACAAAATGTTTACACAATGGGATTTTTAATAAATAATTATCAGTAATGTGGATATAATGACTAAATGGGTAAGGCAAATAATAGAACGGCTATAACAGTCTGTTAAAATCAACACATTTTCAGTTATTCTTGTGTGTTAGAGTCTAGAAAAACATACAAAATGTAAATGCTTGCAATACAACCACTATTTTTAATTTTAGAGAAAATATTTAATCTCATACTGTGTGACGCATCTCTATTGAAACATAACATTACCAAATAAACCCACGCTATAGAGAGCTATCTGACAAATACTTTATGTAGCTCCATTTGTTTATAATGACTTTTCTTGGCATTGCTGCAACTCTCGTGACTCAACAGACACATCCCAAGAGAATTACTGACAAGGTGAGCATAATCACTGCCAAGGTCGGGTGATCCTGCCAGGCTATATCTGATAAATTAAATGAGATGGAGAAATGATGGGGCGCAAGCCCAGCAATGAAGCAAAGAACCTCCCTCTATTACTCTCTCTCTCTCTCTGCCTGCCTGTCTGTCCCTTTTCTTTTTGGAGCCCAGTCTTGTCACCATTGTGACAGCTGAGCAGGAGGAAAAGCATAATGTATTTGTTGTGCTCTCTCCTTTTAGGAAACATATGAGGTATCAGTCTAGAGGGAAAGGGACAGAGTGTGTTTCCTTCCAGTCTTTTGTAGTCATGTTTACCTCCTGTACTTTTTCATCACTTACACAAACACAAGCATGTAAGACCCCCCCCCCCCCCCCCCCCCCCCCCCCCATCACACATTCACACACACGTTTTCCTTTATTTTTGAACAATTTTTGCCATGTTATTTACTGGTGAGACTGCTGACACATTTTTCCACTCTCTGCAATTTGTGCATTTTGTGCTTTTAATTAAAAAGAGTGAGAGTTAAAAATAGCATGACAATATGTAAATTAGTCTAGTCATTGTACATTGTATTGTCTGCACACCAGGTGACTCAGCATTGCAGGTGCTAATTTATATGCCACCGAAGTCGGGAAAAGAACATCTTACTCCAGGATTGCACAGTCAGAAAATTATCTTGTTTTCTTGAGTGAACGCACACGGATCACATGCTGATTAGCTGTCTCTCTAGCCGTCTGAAGCACCTAAGTCATCAGTGACCAATTACTGGTGACCTTTAGTGACCTGTGAACGTGACATCACAGCGATCTCATGCAGTGAAGTGAGGGCTTTAGGAGATTGTGTGAAAGTCTCACGGTTACATTACTTAATCCTCTGTCCTTGTGCAGCTTCAGTGAGTAAAATGAGTCATCACAAATGAAAATCTACTTTCTGTTTTTTGTAACTGTGTTCACATTCTCCGAACTGAGGATTCAGCTTAATACTTTACAGTCATCTTTGTGTTGAGCCAGTGTGGAGAATCAGATGTTTAATGAATGGCACTATTATTGCTCTTTTCTTCTATATTCATGTCCTTTTGCTGTTAGAGGAACAAATCGTGATGAACTGGTTTTGCTTCTTTGACTTGGAATTGCTGTGTTGCATGACAGTCTGGCAAAGATACAGGCAATGCTGTACAGAAAACTGAAACTGCACCAGAAAAGAAACCTTATTGTGCATGTACTTCACCTCTGGGTCTCATGTCAGTGTAGTTCATGCTTGGGGCCTGTGGAGGGCAGGGCATGAATATGAAGTATGTGTTGGCTACTTGACTATTAATTCAGTTCATTTATCCTAATGTATTACTTATAACCAATGTCAGCATAATAGATTATCCTTTGTCTGTTTCTTAAAGATTCTACTTTATAAAAAAGACAAATGGCTTGAGCTAATGAAATGTAAAAACTAGTCTATAGCTGACACATGAGAAGATCTCAGTGTGTGCTGCTCCTGAATAAATTGTTCAAACAGCAGCACACACTGAAACAGCCCCAACATTCAGTGCCTCTGCCAAGCTGAGTCAAGTTTAAGTTTTTTTAATAAGGTGACTAAAAGCCAATACTGAGCTCGATCAGCACAGTGTATTGGAATATGGATGGGAATCCCTAAGGGGAGAAAATACCACACAACTAAAGTGAAAAATGCTGCTCAGTATTGAAAACACACATTTTTTTACACAGTGAAAGTGACATCAATGTTTTATTCAATAGATGCCATCTTTGCTGTAATGCTTTTACAAACAAGATAATTGTTTTTTTTTTTCTAAGCCACTTGAAAGTGTGGATTTTTTTGGATGGATGGATAGGGTATAATGTCCTGGGAAAACTGCAGTATAGGAGAGTCGATATCAATACATATTTTAGCCACATCATAAAAAGGCCTACATAAAGAAAACTATATCAGACTAAGTTCATGCTTTATTGAGAGTATTTTCACCATATGATCTTGCAGTCACACAGCCCCTTTTTTTGGTGCTGTATTTCTCAACCATATAGCTTCTGTATTCCTATGCCCACCTGAGCTGTGACCTGGATCAAGATTTAAGTTGAGGATAATAATTTTTAAAATTATGGTTAAATATGTTTGTGGGTTTGTTTTAGTTTTGGTTCTGATATTAATCTTGGAGAGATGTTGGACTTTGCTCACAACAGTAGAATCCATAAGAAAGCATGAATTAACGCTGGAAAATACTACGAATTCAGACCGATCAAGAACAACTTCAAGTAGCTGACACAAATCAAGAGAAAGTATGTATCCCAAAAAACATCACTAGTATTTTCTGTATAGACGATCGCTTATGTATCATAAGTAAACTACATGTCATCTGAGGGTGGGTTTTCTTTCCAACTAGTCTGAACTGATTCTGATGAAGGACAGTGCTGTGAGGATGCTCCATCACTAACACCGCAACTTTGATAAACTTGTGTCTGTAAGGATTATAAACATTACTTCCTCTCACAGTAGGAGGGGTACAGCCTCTTACAGATTAAAGGCGAGTGTCCTTTTTCCCTTAAGAACTGAGAAAAATCTGTGATAAATCTGGTCCATTCATTCCATTGTTTCCAATTAGAGCCAAGCGACTGACATCTCAGCATGTAATAGATCCAATCTTTGCCAATGTAGAAATGTGAGCCAGGAGTTGAGGAAAGCACAGAGGAGCCAGTGTCTTTAAAAGGAGCAATCACTGCCTTACGTAACACTGGCAAGTCCGCTGTATTGCCTCTAAGGGAATTCACAGTTCTCTCTTCATTCTGAACAAGTCTCCTGTGTGTGAGCAACAACAAATATCCACATATACACACATAGCTATTCTATGCAGATAGAAATGGTTTATATGGGAACAGCTTGCTCCTGTTTCTGGTGTGTGTGTACATATGCATATTTATTTTTAATGGGGATAAAATAACAAAAGCCGGTTAATAGTTAGAAAAGAAAAGTGATGAAGCACCTTGCATTGTGGTTGCAAACCTTACTGATTTTGAGTATTAGCCACAGGACACAATCTCAAAACCAATCGACTCTGTCATCCTGGGAAAGGGATCCCTTATCTGTTGCTCTTTCTGAGAATTTTTCCTGATTTGAATCAAAGGTCTAAGGATGGAGGGTATTGTATTTTTTAAGATAATAGAGCTCATCAGATATCAGATAATGTATATATATATATATATATATATAATCATTGTCAGACTATAGCTGATGGGCTGAATTTGAACTTCAACTAATGTGTCTTAGTCTTAGAGACTATTCTGTCTCTCCACATGGACTGTTAACGATGGTAGGACCAACGATGGCTCCGCCAACGATGGTCCTGAATTTGAACTTCAACTAATGTGTCTTAGTCTTAGAGACTATTCTGTCTCTCCACATGGACTGTTTACCTGCTGTTCAACATGTTAAGGGGCGGGACCCCTTCATTTCTATGAAAGTTGCTTCGTGGCTTATGAGGGCAAAATTGTTAAAATGTTGTGTGTAGAATTACCTGAATGGTCGGCGCTGCTTCTGCATCGTTGGGCCCATAGAGCAAGTACACAAGAGACTTCCCCTGTCCAAGCTGGCTACTTCCAGTTCAACACTCTGATAACTTAAATGAGGATAAAAGGATTTCATTGTGTGGCTCTTCCAGACTTTGCAGATGTCATCAGACTGAATGGATCAGACCCTGATAGTGAAACAAGTCATTTCATGAAGTTATAGCACTCAAAAAAATGATTGACATAAGTTTACAAAGTGTTGTGGGGCACAATGGCATAAAGTGACAGATTTGGGGGTTGTAATTCCACTGTTTGGCCACTATGAAAAAAGCAGCAACCATTTTTATGGGTACTGTTGCCATAGCAACCGTTGTAGCCGGCTAACTTCTGTATAAGCAAAGTGATTTGCGATAAGTCACAAATTCACTGAGGTGATGTCTTGCTGTAACAGTCAACAAGCAGTCGTAGTAGTGCAATTTACAAAGAGCAGTCTGTACTTTTAAAAGATTACCATAACTTTTCTTTTCTGTTTCCTGTGTTACCATTAATTGCATGTTAACAGAAACATGATGTATTATACAGAGGCTACATTCAACAAACAAGTGAGAGCCACTGCTCAGCGGACGGCAGAGACAGAGAGAGACAGCAGGGATATGCAGAATCTGTTAATAGAGATTATATACTAAATAAAACAACAAACATACTGTGTTTTAAAAGGCTATCCCCGTGGCATACACTCAAAGCCGTTGAGAAAGCTCCTGACCTCACATCAGTAATGTGTTCACTTCATGAAAATTCAAGTAGTCCACTTACCACCAGTAATGTGACCTTGCAGCCACTTGCCTGAAAGGCCTCAAGATGTTGTTGCACTTCATTTGCATTTTCTTTCTTGTTGAGATGACTGCAACCACCAAACGCTGAAGAAACCTTGACCACTGGTTTAAGTTGTGACGCAAGTGTCTCAATCAGAAACTCTGATTGCTGCAACTGAAAAAGAGATCAGTACGTGAATTTGAAGTGTAATCATGCCTATCTTGGGCATGGATCACAGTGACTGAGCTGCAGGTTGATGGTAGGGTTTAATATTTGAGGAGTTCAAACTGAATTTTAACACAATCAGGCTGTTTAGCCTGTAGTTCTGCATCAAAGTGCATCAGCTTTTAAATACTCTTCATCCATTAAAACTTCTCTGCCACATTACTGTCACTCTGTGCAACTCCTCAGTCTGTGAGCTGACAACAGCCCGTATTTCTTCACTAATCATCGCGGGTAATTAGTCTCTCTCACTGGGGGATTGTCATGACGAAAATCCAAACTAAATGTGAAGGGAATGATTGAGTTAGATTTCTACTATAGTGAGTGAACAACTGATGTATCTACAGCTTAAAAGTAGCCTGATAAACAATTCTTTTTAGGAAAACAAAAGAAAAAATAATTCAGATCCTGGGCAGCTCATGACTAAATGTGTAATTCTCAAAAAAGGTTCTTCACTTTAGTTTAAAATTTTATTTGATCTTTTCTCACCTGAATATGTGACGTATGTCGGAGAAAGCAAAGCTTGAATAAAAACACTCCCACACAGCATCTCGTCGCTGGTATATTTATTAATTTACACATTTTTAAGCATCGGAAATGAATAAATATACCAGCAGTGAGCAAGAAAGAGTGCTGAAGTTTTCATCTTCTTTTGAAATTAAAAGGGTTATCAGGTTAATACAAAGTCCTCTACACTCGTGCAGTATTAGTCTGTGTATCAGTGAGAGCAGTGAGAGGAGTGACAGAAGTCTGGTGGCAGCAGAGAGGTTTACCCACGGATGTTGATTCAAATGGAGCGAGACAGAATTAAAATCTGCCACTGTAGTAGAGATGTATTAGTTGCGTAAGCACATCAACAACTAACAAAACTGTTCTGTCCACATGAGATGCACACGAGAGAATACAGTGCATTGACTTGTAAATTTGAATGCGTCTAATGGACCACTGCATGATTTATGTACTACTCTTAAGTCATTATCGCATTTGGCGTAAGCAGGTGGAGATTCATTGTCTCTTAAGGCCCAGACACACCAAACTGACATCAGTTAACTGGCAGTGACAAAAGCCGCCTGCTGTGTTGCCTCACATCACTTGTGTCTCAGCCAAAAAGTTGCACATGAGCACACTGCAAAGACTACAACCAACGCCCAACGTGCCTGCATGACAGAAAAACACCCCTCCATACCAGCAGATGCCGGTAGTCTGTACTCGTCATTAAAAAAGGGAAATCTGCTTGTTAGCCAGTTAGCACATCAACAACACAATGAAATATTTAAAGAAAAAAGCACATTTATGTTGCACCAGTGAACAACAACACAAACCATCAGGAAAAAATTCTGTTCAAGAGCTTAATGGCTAAAAAAATCTTACCTCCACAAGTTTTATTGTAGTCTTAGTGCCTCTTGACTTTAGCTGTTTGTTTACATTCCTCACTTTCGTTTCTCACCTCTTGCGCAAAGCTGAACTGTCAGTTAACCAACAGGGAGGAAAAAAAAGCTGACTAATGCACAAGAGTGTGGGACACATTCTGACAACTAGGGCAATGGACACGGCCCAACATTGACCAGCGGCCCACCAGCAGCCCACCATTGTCCGGTATGTCAGGGCCTTTAAAGGTTCGGTATGTTAATTTTATGGCTGTACCCGACTCAGAATCATATCAGTCAAAGCAGATTTGACAGTTCATTACGGATATTTGATGGTTCGTGTTTTTCCATGTAAGGTTTTGAAGTTTGAGCTTGGTTTAGTGGGACGCTCAGTGTGACAGTGGCATGTGTGTAATATACTAAACAATATAACGCCGCTATTGAAAGACTGGCAGTGTGCAACAACATTTTTTTCTGACACTAGATATCAAACAAATGCAGAGACTGTGTCATATTAAGTTGCTGTGAGCTGTAAATTCACCACTTCTAAGCAGAAGAGAGAAGATAATGTTATCTCAGAGCCTAACAGTGCAGAGTCTCTCCTTCTCTTTGCCAATGCACAAACTTCTGTAAAAGGTGGTATAATGTCACTATAATTATCAATACACCATTCACGCTGTGCATTTCTGTGTCAACCGTGCGCATCACGAGAAAAAAAACTTCACTCACTTCCCTAGATGTCAGATGTCAGCTGCAGCTGAAACGCACCTGACCAGCGCTGCTGATGCTGGCAGTGTGGCTGCTTTAACGTGTTACAATGGGCACTGAAAAAAACAACAACAGGTTCCACAATGTTCACTTGCTGCTCACACAGGCAGTGTGTCTTGGGCGTTACATCCGCTGACTGTGGTCCATCTCCAGAGCTGCCCTCCACATTCCAGCAAAATATGTTTTTATATTTATTGATGTATATTTACATGCACACTTGATTTAGTTTACTTAAAGTCATATGATCCATACTTGTTTGACACTTATTATTTTATTCTTATCTAAATCTTTCTCAGTCTATCAGCACTTTCGTTTCATTTGTATGCATGTTGTTTTCTTTTTGTTACTGGGTCTTGCTGTGATAATTGATTTGCATACATCTGCAAGCAGCATTTGCATGATTCCCTTTGTTTTGAACCAAAAACAAATTTGTTGAAACTATGTATTGTTCAGAGTACCTTGTCTTGAAAAAGTCTTGTTTTTATGATTGAGGAGGAGGAGGAGGAGGTGTGCGACCTCAGTCTGATAAACAAACATCAAATGAAATGTGGCAGGTTCAGGCAGGCTGAGATGTGAGATTGTTATATGACGTTTGAGCGCTCTGTAAACAGACGGTTCCCCTCTAACCTGCTGATCCCAGGGGTTGACCACTGAGTCATGCTCCCTCTCCACACAAACAACAGCAAACATCCATCCATTTTCTGTACCTGCTTATTCTGTGCAGGGTCACAGAGGGCTGGAGCATTTCCCAGCACACACTGGCTGAGAGGCAAGTTTCAGCTGTTTAACTTACACCCAGGAGTCACATATTATCATAAATCATAGAATCATACTCTTTATTACAGTGCAGTTTATTAATGATGATGAATGTTCGTGTTTCATATGAACAGAATGCAGTGATGTACAATAACAAAGTGCATTTACTCATATACTGTACTTTAGTACAATTTTGAGGTACTCCAATTTATTTATATCTAATTGACCCTTTGCTGAGTCCCGCCCTTCAGGGCAGATTGGCCAATCATAGTGCACCAACAGGGATGCGACAGCTTCACGGCTGTGCTCCATATGCTAATGTCATTTTGTCAGAATTTCTTCTTTTTCGGGCTGGTTCTGTGGATTTCGAGCTGAACATTGTGACTGGGTTACATGTAATAATTATACTTGTTACCCCATGAGGTTGGAAGGAGATAAATGTTTCTTCCCTGCCCCACAACCAAAACCAAACCCTTAAAGGTGTAGGGTTAACTAGCTAGCTAGCTGACTTAGCTGGTGAACTGTAAGTATGATTTTTCTTACGTTTTTATAAATATGTATCTACCTACAGTAAGTTCTTTGTTTCTGTAAGCTGTGTTTGGACATATGGTAACAATATTTAAGGGACAGAAGGTGCCATGTTTTTGTATTCTCATGCTGGAACGGTGCCAGCAAGTCTGACAAGACATCCTCGAAGCAAATCTCTGAACTCTCACACCTGACGTGTTGGAAACTGATAGACGTCGCACGTGTCAACAGCAAGAAGTACAAATACCACTTCTTTCTCTGTGTGCTGTGTCAGACAGCAACTTGCACCTTTCTATCTTGTCTCTGTACTGACTGGTGTCTCATTTCCAGAGGAAGTCATCCTAGAAAATCATGCTATCATGAATGTAAACACATGCTGCTTTTGTTTTTTAATGATTATAACAGTGAGTAAAGTCCTACCTTGCTCTACAGGAACAGTGGAAAGATTCAGAGAAACTTTGCGGATATTCACCCAGCTTGGTGCCATCACAGTCCTGTCCAGCTGATGGACTTGGGGGGTCTGGTGGAGGACCAGGCGCTGATGGCGGCAAGGGGGTAAGCCAAACACTGTTTATCTGCACAAACTGCGATGACAAATGGCCACACACAGCTGATTGAATATCTGTGCAGTTTATCTTAAATTTAATTTTTGGTGGTGATGTGGTGGTTACACTGTGATCTGCACGTTTTAGCTTCTAACTTTATCTTTTTAACCTGTTTTTGCTGCTGAGTGAGGTGGACATCCTTGATATATCCTTCAAATACATTTTGTAGACCTTTCTGTGTGCTTCTCTGTGAAATCATTTTATCATTTCACCTCCAAATTAGATAGCATTTCTTCAGGGCGTGCCGTTAGTTTTTTTTTTTTTAACCATAGACATCAAGAAATTACTGCACATTTCTCAAAAGAGGCATCCACTCTGAGGATTATATCCACTCAACAAGCACATAATCCAGACAGTCATTTCCGTGGCATTTTTATCATTGTTACTGATCTGGAGACGTGTATTGTTTCCTTGCACTCTATCTTTTCAACATTGGAGGGCCTAATCTCCATTTATATTGCTACTTAATGCTCACGCTAAGGTTAACTCTGGGTGCACCCTGACACAGCAGACAGGCCCCTCGCTGGGCCGACACTGCTGATATGTGTGCCGAGACGACTCCTCATGGGTCGTCTGAATGTCATTGAGAAGGGAGGCTTAGGTAGAGTGTGTGTGCGTGTGTTTGCTTGTGTGTGTGTGTGTGTGTGTGTGTGTGTGTGTGTGTGTGTGTGTACGTGTGCGTGCATGTGTGTGTTCAAAGATAGCAAATGAGAGAGACTGGATGTTGTCTTAGAGTAAGGTATGAAATGCATGCATGCAATTTTATTGGCATTAGTGTTGCTTGTTGGAGGATGGAACTGATATGATAGCAACATAAACAAACAGCCTGAAGTTATCCTATTACCACAAATACTTGTATGTGATTCTTTAAAAGAAAAAAAATTGTCATCCAAATAAGAAAACGAAAGCGTCTCCTTAAACATGTTGGGATGTACTATCAATCAGAGTTTTACTGTATCTTTATGCTGGCAAAAGTCTATGTACATCAACGATGTTTACAACCGTAGGAGTAAAATATATGGCTGCTTTTTCAGTACATAGATGATATATAAACTGGATTATATGTAGTTAAGATTCAAATTTGATCTTATTGTATTTACAGGATCAGTAGCCAAAAGCTTAACAGACTCTCTGTGAGGCTCTTTTCAGTTTGTTTCCAGGTTTCAAGACCAGGATAACAGATTATCAGAGCTTTTGTGTAAAAGTACATCATGTCAGCGTTGACACTTATTATCAGACTTCCTCACAGTTTCCTGAGGAGCTGACATTTGGCACCGGAGTTCACTGAGCAATCAAACATTTGTCTGTTTTGCTAGTTTCTTTGGGATTTGAACTAATGTTGCCCTTTTCATGTGATAAACAAGAGTAAATGCGTTATCCAAATAAACCCTTTCACATAACATTGTTAATAGAAATACATTTATTCAATATGAGCATCATAACAAAAATAATTCAGCTTTAAAAACTTTTGTTAAAAAAAATAATTTAAATCAGAAAATTCAGCAGAGAAGGGCAAGAGAAGGTCATAGATTCAAAACCATTATTTCTTTTAATGTATAACACATGCATAGTATTACATCAGTGCTTCTATGTAGTATGTAAAACATGGCACAGGCCTTCCTTTTTTGATAGACTGGGCTCCCGTATAAAAAAAATCTGAATCTTTTAAAATGCTGAATTGAAAGATGTTCGAAAATCAAGATTGACATACCATGCACACAACCCAATTGTCAGAATAACTTTTGGCATTGTCTGTTTCTAGAAACCAAGGATATGTTACATTTTTACATTGTCAAGTAGTGATTATGTAAAGCTTAACATTTCCTTACATTTCAACAGTGCTGTGGTTAACTTGTGGTTGGATTAAGGCACAAAAACATTTGGTTTAGAAAAAAAAAGAAAAAAGAGACATGGCTTTGGTGGCACAATCAAGGCAGGTGAAGCAGGAAACGTAGCAATGTTTCATTTTTTTTAAAAAAAACCTTTTTTTTAATGAAAAAGTAAATGAAAACACAGAAATGAATTGGTTTTGCTGTTTGTTGGTCTTGATTAGTGGTCTACAGCTTGGCAGGTGTCTCACCTAGGCTGCAAGACATCCACCATCCCTTCCACCTCCAGCTGACAAAAGTCAGCTAATAAAAACTAAGAGAAGTCACTTTGGAAATATTAATTTATTGTGTATCAAACGTACATATGTAACATGTCTGTTTGCAGAAATATACAATTTCAACATATTCTTCTGGCAGCCAGGTTGACTCAAATGGCACTGCAATTAAATCTGAACTAAATTTACTTCAGGCAGTGTTATTCATTGAATTAACTCAGAAGTTGGCTGATTTAGAATATTCCTCAAGCTGAGGTTTTAAGAAGACATCTGAAATGAAACCTGTTCTCCTCAAACAGATAATCTGACAATCACACTAATTTTATCTGGACTTTGGCAGAGAATATTGCGTGCAGAGACAAATCATGTGGATGCTGATATTGTCCAAACTGTAAATCTGTCTGATGACGGCCACCCGCTGGGCTCCAAATCACCTGCTGTTCCATCCACCCTGCACTCTCACTCCACACTGACTGAGAGGCACTGAGAACAACGCACGCAACAAACTGGATGTCTTCATCATTACAAATGTTTGTGCAAAAGAGATACAACACTTTTACACTTGATACGAGATTCTATACTTTTTTTTATTCTGTGCACCATCAATACAACAGTTTACCAGATAGTCCAGATACAGCAGCGCTCATCCTTGGTGCTGGGCGAGCGGTGTGGCACTGCAGGGTGGAGGAACAGCAGCTCCTGGGAGACTACAGTGGAGGCACAGTACGATTGATTTCTAGCTGAGGTGACACCTCACCACATCTACACAAATGCATTTACAGTGAGGATGTTGTGATCCAGGCTGCTGCGTCATCAGGCCTGAGCTGTATAACCTTAAAGGCACCCTCTCGATAGAGTTGCTTGTTTATCCAAGATACCTGGGTGACGGATAAAAGCCTAAAGACGGATACATTTAATAAACAACAAATGAGAACAAGAAAACAGATTATAGAAAATACATCTTGCATTTTCAGGTAGCACGCTTTAAAACTAATAAGCAACTATTTTGATAATCAAATAATAGTGGTGAGCTTAAATATCACTGTCAGGTTCTGGTTTCTTAGATGTGAGGATTTGCTGATTCTCTTGTGAATGAGCCTGAACACCTTAAAGACTGGTGGATGCACAAAGCAATTTTTATTTTTCAATATATATTTTTATTTCTGATATATTTTGAAACAATTTACAAGCACACCTCCAAAGAAGGCATTTGTGCCCTCTTTCTGTAATGAACCTATTTCAACTCTTCAGAGATGTTAATGAAATAAGAATCTCAAATTCTGATATACATTATAAACAAACATCCTGTTATGAAAGATTCAACTGCACATTATTATGGACCAGATGTGAGATTGTATGTGTGTGTGTGTGTGTGTGTGTGTGTGTGTGTGCGTGCATGTATGTTCGTTGTGCAGTGTGATAAAATCATCTGCACTGGCCGTCCTATTCGAGGCAGTTTGACTGATGAGTCTTTGTTGTTGGATTGTTTGGAGGATTTCATTGCCCGTCTCATAACGTTTGATTCTAATTTGACAGAATGGTGATATTCTTATCTAAAAATGTCCAGCTTTCATTTTGAACATGAGGAAGTGCAACTAAGGACAGAGAATGCATATAAATCACTTTAAAAGTTATTATTTTCTCTTATTTTGTGTCAAAGTGTGTGTTTTGTGTGTAAAATGCAAATGTAACAGCCCATTAGGGTTTTTATTGTTTTAATCTAGGGTTTCTATTGTTTCGTATGTTCTGTTTTTTTATTATTAAAATGTGGCTGTGTGAATGGATGTCTGTAGGTGATGTATATACGTATATTGTGTGCAATGTAGGTTCCTATTTTTAAAGATAAACAGTTCTAACTTTTACTTTGCATAAGTGTTTGATTGTCAGAAATTAAGTGAGAAATTGGTTGCATTAAACTGCCACATACTTATAAAAATACTGTATCCATAATAATTACCATAATTTGGCCACTAGGGGGCAAAAAATATCAAACTACAGCTACCACCTCATTATCAGTTTATGTCAGGTATAAAATATTCACAGTTGCACCTCCAGCAGACATTAGCAATGATGTGTTTCTGTCCACCTGACAGTTTTTCCCCCAAAATTCACTTTTCTTTGTACTGGTTTGCTCACCACGAACTCCTGAGACAAATATCTACATATTCAGCTTGAAGATGTTTGACTTTCTCCACAAGCTAATTGCTAACTAAGAATGTAGCAGACACTGAGCTTGTAAAAGCTGCTTTAAAGAAAACTAAAAAAAACACCCCAGATATAACCAAATAACAAATATTTGAGCCATAAACCCAAAACAAACACGCTAAATGAGGTTTATATTGCTGTAGGGCTGCAGAGTTCGGTGGAAATTGCTCATTAAAAGCTTCTTTCAGATTTAAAGGCCATTTTATTGAATGTTAAAAATCAAAATACTGGTTAATAAAGGTTTAATGTGTGTAGTTTAAAGATATGTTACACTGATTTATTTTGGCAGTTGTTCTGAACAAATTTTCCTTCAGAAACAATCTTAATATATATACAGTAGGTAAATTAAGATGTATATTGACTTTAATCTCTGATTTTAATACTGTTACTCTTCTAGCAGTTTATTTATCACTTTAAATATTAATGTTCACTCAGGATACTTCTCTTAGCACTAATTGAGTCTTTCATTTTTGTCCTTAATCTCAACTGTACAGCAGAAATAAACATGTTTACAGTCTGGTGCAGGAAATGGTTTTGGTCTCTATAGCTAAATTCAACATTGATGACAACTGTACAGGGGCTGAAGTTTTATATAATTCACCCATTTAAATGTTTTTAAGGCTCTAAGTACGCATTATTAAGGGCGTGGCCGTTTTTCGGGACAGGCTGACTGCTGATGGTGTCCTCAGGTTTTCAGTCATACCCAGCCCTTGCTCCTCCTCAGCTCCTCTCGTGCAAATGTGGTCATCAGTGGCTCCAAAAATTCAAGATAGTGACAGCCACAATGCCAAACTAGAGGCTTAGAGTCCACAAACCAATGCGTGACATCATGGTGGCTACATCTATTATTTTACAGTGTATGCATATAACATAGTGTGAAGAAACCACCGATCAGAACACAAAAGGAGAACTTACAAGAACCTTTTTTTATTCCCATAGCAATACACTTTTTAAAGAAGGCAAAATAGTCACTACTTTTTTTAATGTAGCCATGTTTTTGAACTGTTGTGTGATTTTGTGTGAGCCTCATAGGTGTGAATGCTTTTTTTTCTCAAGTTGTTTGAGCCCCAAACCAAAGGCAATGTTATCACTATGTGATAGACAATAATGTTTTGTGAATTTTGAATCTTGAATCTTGTATATAAATCCCCCAGTTAAAAATGTTGTTGCCAAGCCCTTAATTGCTCTTTTAAACTTTAAGTTGCGCCTTTTATGAAAGTGAGTGACTGTAAGCAACACAGCATAGAAATATACTGACAGTCTGCACAGTTTGATATAGAATTATCTATAGGTCATGTTGAAAACTGCCATATAGCTGACTTCTTTCTAATTAAACCCCAAACCTTTACTCAGAGTTGACCCACAGAGCAGTCCTGTGGGGTAGGAGAATAGAGGAGACAGAGTCGCTCTAATTGCAAATGGCCAATTAAGAGCCAAATGTTTCGCCCGTGAATCAGGAAGTTGAATGGCAAAGTGGTCTCTGGTGTCCTGTACACTGGGCTAATGCCACACCATCCAGGCCTACGTGGGGTACAGCAAAGGTGAAACAGCTCATTAAGTCAATGACGCCATTATCACTGGTTTGTTTTAGAGTGACATCATATATCCCAAAATATCTTAAACTTCCCTCTAATCTAGTGACTCAAACTGACCTCTAAATAAACAAAACAATGCGACTTTGAAAACTAAGCATTCTGTGTGACTCCAGGTGTTAAAATGTGGATGATGGAGTTGTTCCTGTAATTTTTTTTTAAACACCCTTGTGCAGATGGATGAGACCTCCGCCTGGGCAGCCAGCAAGAGTAATTCTTAACTAAAATTAGACAAAGCTGAAGAGGACAGAGTAAAAATAGGCATGTCTTTTCTTTTTTTTCAAGTAGAGCTATTTTGGTCTCATTTCCTCATACAAATCCTGACAAGTCATTATTTGAAGCCATTATTTCTTCTTGTTTTGGCAGCTGGGTCGTTGGCATCGTTATTCAAAGTATCATCCAAGATTCATCTTCTCATCAGCTCAGGCGCTTGAACATTTTTCACTTCCTCTTTTTCCAAGATTTACCTCAGGGACTGTTTATATTCTGTAGTTACAAATGCTGCGATTACTGTAGTTATAGGTTGTTATAGATTGCATAAGTTTGCATACATTTTTCAAACATGACCATACATGTCACATCAGCTGTGTTTGTATTCTCACCTTTAACATTTTCTCAGTGCACAGACACATCTCACTGTGTATTGATCATTTTATGTTGGTATCTTAAACATTTTCCCAGGGGGTGCCTCTGGGTGAAAATTGGTCTTTACATGCAAAAATAAGGAAAACTCCCTCTGTAGGCCTAAAAAAAAAAAGTCTAAAAAGTGGTGTTTTATTTTTACATTTAATGTCAGCATCAGTGGGCCACATGCAAGAAAACATTTATTTTTGTCTGAGGTATTTGTTAGATCCTTAGAGTGGGCTTTGTTGATGTTTGTCATGTACAGCCATTATGTGATATTTTCCCACTACGCAGCAAAACTGTGGAAAGAAGTGTGATGATTTTCCTCAGATTTGTTGTTGTTTTGCAGTTGATAAAGTTTCTGCGGGGGCCACTGTTTGACTTTTTTTGTTCAGCCATGGTTGCGAACACAGTAATCATCCCAACTACCATATCATTAACAATCATGTGCTTCTAACACAGTGGCAGTAAAGTGGTGGGCAAAGTTCTCAAATAATCTGAGGATAATAAAAGTCTGTAATACCATGAAACCACAATATTTTCTGAAAAGGTTTTTGTACCATGAAAATCTCCGACTGTTGCAACCTAGCACTCAAATATTTTTAAAGTAAGAGAAGTGAAAGTGTTCTGTATGCAGAATGGTCCGTTAAAGAATAATGCATTTTATATGATAGGATTGTAATTATTGATGCATTAATGTCTTCATCACTTTAATGTTGCAGTTCGTAAGGTGGAGCTCAATTTATTGCTTAAGAAACTGCTGGGTTGCCTAATCTATAATTTTACATAATATTTAATAAGTTGATTTATATTTTGCATTAACCCTTTGAAACCTGGAGCAACATCACTTTTCTTGTGCTGCTTTCAGACGCCTTTCAAAAGTATTTTAACCTTTGAAATTTGAGCAATTCGGGGTGACTTCATTCCAAAACATAAGGGAATAAGGCAATGAGCAAATTGGTAAGAAGTTTTTTACAAATTGCAAGAAATTAATAGATTTAGAAAATTCGTTTTAAAGAGCTAGGGAAAACTGCATTAGGGAAACAAAAGCTAGGAAAAAAACATATTTAAAATGATCATAATTACTTATTTAAATTATGTTGCAGAATTATTTTAATTTTTAAGCACATCGTGATTTAGTTATTTATTTTTATTTTATTTTTTAATTTTGGGTAATTTTGGGTACTTTTTACTTATTTCTTGCAAATTTTCGCATCATTTCTTTTGTCATTGTTTATTGCCTCCTTTGCATGTTTTGAAAGAAACCAAGCCGATTTGCACAGGTTACTTAAGTTACATTGAAATCCATGGAGACAGTTTACCAATCTATTTATTCACTGAGGGACATAATCACTTTCATAGATTTGTCTTGAGCAAATTGTTTTATGCAAATATGTGGTATTAAAACTATTTAGTATTCCCTGTGTCCACTGTGCCACCATGACGAGTATCAGTACCTGACAGATTCCATTTTTAGCAGCGAGTAAGAAGGTGTCATGGTGACCCCAGCTCCATGTTGCTGCAGCCCGCCCGGGGGGGTGCAGCTGGCAGGCAGAGATTGGACTCAGCTGGCACTGCTGGAGACTCCTCGGGTGGGAGGTTGGGTAGGGGGGGGTTGCGTGAGACACCAGTGCCAAGGTGGCTGTGTTTTCCAGCGCCAGAGGCCAGGACTGCCCCTCAGTGCTGTCTGCGTGTGTTAGGCTGCTTGTGTGCATATGTGCTCTCATTTCTCTGTACTTATGAAGACCATTGCTTCAAAACAATACAAGACTGAGGAAGCTGCTTTGAATGTGGTAACAATGTGCTGGTCCTTGCTGATTTAAAGCCTGAATCATGATAATTTTCATTTTGTTTAGCCCGTTGAAACCTGGAGTGACATAAATTTTATTAAAAACTTTAAATTCTGAGCAAATTGGTATAACTTTTTTTTTGTTTTTCAAAAACATGGAAAAAAGGCAATGAGCAAATTTGTAGGAAATGTTCCACATATTGCAAGAAATAAGTAGAAATAAGTAGAAAAGTAAAAAGTAAAAATGATCCCCAAAAAGCTTGTGAGAAACATGTAGGGAAAAAGAAAAGAAGCTTGGGAAAAACTATATTTATAATTATCATAATTACATTTTCCAAATCATGTTACAAAATTATTATAATTTTTAAGCACTCTTTTAAAGGTCATATATTAATTGTTTTTTATGTTTTTTTTGTGTGTGTGGGTGCAACTAATTTGTAGGTAATTTTCTTCTACTCTTAATTAATTTCTTGCTCATGTTTTGATCCTTTCCTCTTTCATTGTTCATTGCCTTCTTTCCATGTTTTGAAGAGAATTCAAGCCAATTTGCCAAGGTTTCAAAGGGATAATATACAGCTTCCTGATGACAGATAAAAACAGAGGATTAAAAGTCGAAGCAAGACATCAGAAGATGATTTTGGGGTGGCAGGTGTTCTGTGTCTTTATGAAATATGGCACAGAGTAAACTTTGTGTTGATATGCAAATGAAGCCCTTGCAGACCCTGCGTCTAATATCTGGGAGGTAGTTATCTAAGATATCTAACGAACTTAATGATTGGACAGTTTGTTCCAGGCTGTCTTTTTACCATTGTGCACAGGAACGAAAGAAGTCCCAGGGAGCTTTTACCTGGTACTTAAGGGAGATTTTGAGGGAACATTTATCATTTGTGGCTCAAATAATTGTCCTGAGCTTTGGTATTTTCTTTACTGTATCTCATCTGTGCTTTCAGGCTATTTATAAGGAGGCTTGTGGAGGCTGGAGGGCAGCTGTAGGACTGAGTCCACTGAGCCAAGATAAGACATCTGTCTGTCCATGTGTAAGACATGATGATCAACACAGTCATTCAAAGCTCAAGGCATGAATTATTACCATTATTTGTAAGATATGTACTTAGAAAGTCTGAATGCAGAATATAGACAGTATGTATTGTGAAAGCATGGGAAATTAAAGAAAGGGGGTTTTACAGCTCTTAAGTCACTATAGTATTTCCTTTATGTCCACAGGTGATGTGGCCATTAAAGCTGCATTTGACTATTATGCGATTGAAAGATGCCAAGACAGCCTCATGACAGCAGAGCCATGACAAGACCCGTACAGCGACAGTCACAACCTTTCAAATGTAAGTCCAGTATTCACTTGCTTTTTTTATCTCTGGCCTATTCTGGCAAATAATGTCTGGGTCTGCTAGATGTTTCATGTTATTCAGTAGCCAATCATTGACCTTGTCTTCATGCTATAACATATTGTCAGTTTGTCTGAGCTTGTTTGTTCAGAGTGACAGCCTTTGGTTTTATATGCTGAGAGCTGTAGGTAGTCAACCTGACAGCCATGTCAACCAAAACCACGGTCTGAAAGCAGCACATGGCTGTAGTTTAGTGTTTATTCTGCAGCACTGGCGATCCTGTCACATTGCAGGGGGTAATTAGACTCTCAATATTTCAGGGGCAATATTAATGCCCCTGAAAAATGTTTGAAATTTACCACATAATAGTAAAAAAAACTGAGCTTGTAGAAGTTCTACTCCTTCTCCCTCTTTGAGAAATTTGCTCTCTCGCTTTCTGCTTTCTCAAAGTCTGTTCCCCCTGTCGATGTGTTGTGTTTCCCATATTTGACAGTGATTTGCTTTTGTATAATTACATACTTAATCTAGCTGTCTCGCGGTGTGTTTAAATCTTGTTGTTTTCCACCATTTTTTCCATGTTATTGAAAGGAATCACACCAAATTGCTCTGAGTTCAAAGTTGAAATACTTTTGAAAGGCATCCGACAGAAGCACAAGAAAAGTGATCAGTTCAGTCCAGATTTTAAAGGGTTAACAATAAAAAACTTAACTAATCTGCTACACCAGGACTGTGTGGGTGTAGTTTAATCCATTGTGATTGACAGCTTAACCAAACAGCTCTCATCAGATTTTGATTCAAGTACTACTAATCTCTGATAGCTGCATCGTAATTTGTAATGTCTCTAGAAAGGACAAGAACTCGGAAATCAAA
The DNA here is from genome assembly GCF_008729295.1 of Plectropomus leopardus. Lineage (NCBI taxonomy): Eukaryota > Metazoa > Chordata > Actinopteri > Perciformes > Serranidae > Plectropomus > Plectropomus leopardus. The sequence continues at coordinate 21,403,854 of NC_056465.1, forward strand.
AATCTTTCTAATCTGTGCTAACAGAAAATGTTGCGGTCACGTGGGATCCCACTACTCATACTAATAAAAATGAATGACAGTTTAATAGAGCCTTGAAATTATTATTAAATGGGTTTTTTTAAAGTAACAAATGCCCAATGTTTATCATGAAATAGTGGTGGTCAGCGTGATTGAAGCAGAACTGTCATTACTTTATGCAATTTTCCTCAGCCCGCTACATCCACTTGTACTTGGCAATTTCCCAGAATGACTTTTGTCAAGAGTCACAAAAGGGGATGTGAACTTGTTGCAGAACTGTACATCAGCAGACATTGTGTGCTTTTTTTTCCAAACTGACTTCTGCCTAAAGATTTCTATTTTGTAGCCACAGTTGATCAAGAACCGAATCTCCCCCAAAAGCTTTCTCTCAGCTTCTCTTACGACTTAATAAAGCAAAAAAATACTCTGAATTATGGGAGGTAGAGTGCTGGAAATCAGTCAGCCACATCTCTGTCGTATGTTCCACATATTCTCCATCATGGGCCTCTGTTGGTCATTAACCCCAGGTAATCAGGTGTTCCACCCCAGCTGAAAATCCGCCGTCTTACTTCAAGCTATTTTCCAGTTGAAATGTCTTAGTTTGGCTGTAATGGGCTCCTCCTCATTTTATGGCCTCTTATGTTCTTCAGCACATTGCCCTTTTCACACGCAATTACCTCCTCAGCTCCATTTCAGGCTCATTAGCAGGACTTGCAGGCTTATCCCGCCCTAAAAGCAGAGGCTTTGAGGGATATGACAAGTTCTTCTGTGTGTGGAAGACCATCGTTTTGCTCAGCTAAAACTACAGAACTGTAAAGCCATTTATTTTCAAAGTGAGAAATTAAAGTGAGCTGAACTGAGTGTGTTTTCTTATGATAGATAGGATCACTGAGGGAAGATAAATTCATGTTTGAAGTTATCATATCAAGTCATACTTTCATCACTCAGGCTACTGACACTGTTTTAGTAGCAGAAAGGATTTCTGCTGCAGATTCTTCCATGCTTATTTTAAATCACCTGGACAAACTCCTATCAGGGAGGCTTTTAGAAAGTGCAAGATGCCCTCTATCTCATTCTATGTTTCTGTGGATAAAAGAGGGTCAGCTACTTATTGTCAGGTGTAAGCCCATGTAGTAGAGGCTCAATTGCCGTTCTTTGAAAACATTTAAACCGAGATAACCTTCAGAGCAGGGCATTAAACTCCATACTCAGCAAATACAGAGCCTCATCCCGTCATTATGGTCCCACTGCCTCATGGCAAGGTCACCTGTTAGCTTGTTAGATGGAGCTGACCTTTTGATGTCAGTCACTGTCTGCAAATAAATTGTTTTGTATCAGGAACACTTGGACCTCTGCACTGTAAGTCTTACTTTGTATCATCTGTTATGGGATTTTTGTTTTTATTGAGAAAGAACAAAATTGTAAACCTAACATCAAACACAAAATTGCCAGTAGTAATTTTTTTTAACATGTTTTTAAAGTGCAGAGAGTTTAAGCCTTTGTCCCCGGGGTTTGGTGGACCAGGATGTTGTTTCACCCGAGGATATAAATGGTTGTTTTGAAGTTCCTAGAAGTAAAACAGGACATTTCGATGGACACACTGGAATAGTACAGATAAATATTTTTAAACACACAACTGGAGCTGCCAGAATGCCTAAGACAGAAGAGATTAATTTGAAGGGTGTAATGATGTTTTTTGAGGTCAGAGAGAGACTTTGGCATTTAGACTTAAGCTGAGGCCCATATGAAGATAGGCGATCCCCTGAAGTCAAGATGCTGATGGTGGCTGAGTGAAGCCAGCAGGTGGTTGATGGAAACTCTAAGTTAAATCTTTTTGAACATCCTGGAGGTCATGGTGGTGTTGGGGAGGTGATGGTTGGTGCAAAAGCAGGTCAGAAAGATTAGGTTCCTGAGAGTGATTGGCTCAAAGAACACAGGCAGAAAGACGATTGGTCAGATATGGTGGTTCCAGGGGTTGTGAAGGGTAGCCTTGTAGCCTTTCGCTTGTAGTTCATTTACCAAAGTGAGTCTTTCTTCTCTATAATAACTAATGCTAAATTGAATGTGTGAAAAGCTAAACTGCTTGCATATTGCTGTGTTTAGAGTGCATGGATTAAAATATTAATTTTGGACCCACATTATAGAAATATTTACAAAAAACATTCATTTCATACACTTATATGCTGAGGTGCTTCTACATTGCAGTGCGCGGAAGAGTCAAAGATGCCATTAAGGACACACTGAGGTCAGATCCTCTTACTTTTTCTTTTTTTTTTTATGCCCACGCGCCAGCAATAGCTGTGGCCAAAGGCATTATATTTTGGAGTTGTCCATCTGTAAGTCCATACATCCATCCAGACTGGTGCATACAACTGTGCAGTGGTTATTCTAGTTTTATTCTCTGTTTGAAGTTTACAACTAAACACATAGACAAGGTGGGTATTCATGAGCTGATTCTCATATTTAAATTAAAACTTGAAGGTTTTGGCACAATTCAAGTGTCATGAACTAGATCATTTCAGCTGTGTCTCCTTTTTTTGCCCTTTCGGAAAATCACAAATTCCCTTAACTGCAGCTACTTCATCTGTAATCACAGAGACATAGGAAAGCAAGTGTAGAGCGGACTAAAATACACCAGTCACTCAAATCGAGATAAATAATAAAGGCATCAGACCGCTTACTTCATTGGGAGACAAGAATAGCTTTGTGATGCAACATCGCAGGAGAGGACTTAACAATTGCTAACTGTGCATGACACTTAGCTGCAATTCAGAGCGGGATGAAATATTTAGCGATGCAACTCTTATGAGTTATGCAGCATGTCGGTGTCAGTATCAGACATCTGGTTTTCTACATTCAGTGACTGGTCGAAACTTGTTGAGTAATTAAGGAGCTCATATTAATAAATAGATTCAAGTTTGTTTTATATTCTGTCCTTTCTGATATTAGTGCTTTTTAAATCATCTTCCACTTACTGCATATGCAGAACATATTTGGTGTAACATAGTCTGTTTGTTTCTACTCACATCCTTGAGGTAAATCTGATAAAGCAAAGTTGTGTTACCCTCATTCAGTCTCTTCATTCACAAGTCTTGCTGCCTGGCACAACTTCATAACATTTTTCACCCTCTCAGAAGACTCCTCCAAAGGGATTTATGTAAGTTGCTGTGTCTGGAGTAGTCTCAGACTGGATCCCATCTGATTAAATATGAACACATATTTTATTTTACTTGAAACCAGACTCTCTCGTCTGTGCCGCTTGGTTTCAGCTGGAATTTGCTCTGCTATTCAATATAACAGTTTTAGCGAGGGGAGAAACATCACTGGGAACATTTTAACAAGTTAAACCATAAATCCTTTCTAGTCTCTGTGTATGTAAGCTGCTGTTTTATCCAATGCAGAAATGCCCTCAAGTGGAAGATATTCATATCTTTTCTATGCATCTCCACGTTGCTGAGTGTCGTATTTGCAAAAACAAGGAAACGACTAGAATTACTACCTTGCGGTTTTCCAGGAACCAGTCAAGTTGCATTTACGGTTTACATCTACGTCTGTGAATACACGGATGCTTCACACACACTTTTCCCACAGATGATCTATACAATCAGCACAGTTTCATGGTGGGCGCCCACGATTAGTGTCATCAATTCAGCATCTGACCAAATGTCTCCCCTTCTGTTCCTGAGTTATGACATTAGTTATGAGTTGTTTGAGTGTTTATGCAGAACATTATGATGTCACAGTGAAGTTGACTGGGACCTTTTGGATATAAAATGTCATCACTTCATCATTGTATCTTATTAGACATCTGTGTAAAATTTTGTCATAATTACCATAAGATTTCTTGAGTTATGGCCCAAATCACATTGTGTGATCATATTGACCTTGACCTTTGAACACCAAATTCTAATCCGTTCATCACTGAGTCCAAGTGGATGTTTTTGGAAAATCTGAAGAAATTCACTCAAGGTGCTCTCGAAAGATCCCATTCATGAGAAAGAGAAAGATGAGGTCACGGTCACCTTAACTTTTGACCAGGAAAATCTAAGCAGTTAATCCCTGAGTCTCAGGGAACATTTGTGCCAAATTAAAAAAAAAAAAAAATCCCTTCAGATTTTTTGAGATATTCTGTTAATGAGAATGAGATGGATGTAGAACCTAAAAACGTAATGCCTCCAGGAGCAATAACAATGAGTAAAAGGCACAGCTAAGACAGAGAAACTATTTCTATAAAATATTACAACACAGCTGTTTATTAATGGTTCAGGCAAACACGTGATATCATTAGTGCTGTAAAGTTTTGCATTCAAACAGAATAGTTGAAAACATGCAGTGCCCTCTGAGAGCAGATGTTGATACTTGCCTGTACATGCTCTCACCATGATAGACAGAAATGTGCAGGCCATTGTATAGTTAAGTGAGTTGTGTTGTTTCCATCTACACTATCTGTTCTGGAATAATTACATGATTAATGTTTTTGTGTTCTGGGGAGACGGTGTAGAGAGAAGCCTCGCAGCATGTACAGGAGCAACAGATTGATGGACATTAATATCTGTTGCAGGTTTCTGCAGTGTTACTAATACTATTGTTTTTGATGTTTTGTCCTTTATAGTTTTCAGATTGTTTCCTCATTCCATCTGTTGTTTCAGTCAGTATGGTTATACTTTGAGTTATTTAAGTGGGGATGGAAACATAATCTGCTGTGATGCTTTTTACCTGAAAGGCTAATCAAACACATTGAAGAACAACAATTTTGGCTGTTAGACTTCTTCTGAGGGGGGACCCTAGTTGGCTACAATATGAACAAATAGTGTGGTTAAAAAAACACAAATCAAAATATAATATAGTACAATAAAAGTTTACAGTGAAGGAAAGGACTGTTGTTTTTAAGAACAATCTACAACAATAATGTCACTAAATTAAGTCACTAAACTTAATTGCTCAAGTTAATTGCAGAAATGATGGCATGTTGAACAAAATATAAAGTATAGTTTGCAGTGTTTGCTGTTATTATGTGATATACTCTACAGTGATACGTTTTTTACTGTTGTGGCTTTATTCAGTAACCAGGAGGTTAAAGTTTTCAGTCTTGGGTATGAACATTGTAGGGAATCAAAGGCCTTTTTACCCTTTTGGTACCTGTCAGTTAATTTAAAAACTACACTTTTACAGAGTTCATTGAACATGTATGTAAAAACCGTAAAATAAAGGTTGACATTTAACCTTGTAGGTACGCTTCAGTGCCAAAGTCAAATAAATGAAGGGAACACAGCCTGCAAAGTCTAAATTACCCCTTCAACAGTACTCACAAGAATTCATTTATATATTTTACCACAAGGTGGCTACTCTGCAATGGGCTATTTATGATTTATTTGGTACTTAAACTTTGCAGAGATGGTGATAAAAGCAAACAAATCTGTTCACTCACATTAAATTCTCTATTTTCCTCTGGGACTTTAGTTAAGGCACCAGGCTGTAGATGCATGTAGATGTATACACACATAGTGTTTTGAAAATCTTTAAACATTTCTTTATTCAGTGTATAGACTACACATTTTTCCAATTGGACACACTGAGACTAACTTAAGGTCTACAACAATGATAAATGAAAATTAAAATGTAAAAAAACAAAACGAAAACCTGCTATACATTTCAATACATTTTTTTCATCAAAGCCACTGGAGAGGGGCTTCAGAGCCATCGTGCGGCCCTGGTGATGCAAGTTGTCTACTGCTGTTCCAAACCATGTTTTAAGGGAATTTTAGTTTTCAGTTCGCTTATTATCTCCCACACAAATCTATACAAACCCACACACATGCTGACACAGACTTAATTAATTTGGTCTACCATTCTCTCTCTCTGCAAAAAGGCCTAATTAATGTATTTGACCTTCAGTTATCAGGCAGAAAACCCTACCAAACAGAAATCCCAGTCCCACACCCCTGCTCAGTGTTTTCCACTTTATGAATTGACCTGTGGGATATGTTGTTTTTTTTAGTTTAAAAGATCCATTTAGAACTTGTGGAAATAATTTCACTATTTAGTAAGTAACATCATATGATTCCTTCTTTAAAATAAAAGAAAAACTTAATATCTGAACATGAGCAGACTTAACATGCTCATGCATTATATTCAATCTACAAGGATGTCATTTAAATTGTAGAGCCTTGCTCACCAATTTCAGATAGTGCTAGATAAAGCTTCCAAAGCTCCCAGTGTTTTCTGTGAATGAGACAGAAAATGAGGTCCTGTGGATCTTTGTCTCCCCCTGCTGTAAGAGAGGATTTATTGTGACCAAGTGCCTGGATATCAGTTATACCAAAACATTTTTAATCATTGTACAATGCATTATGCGTGTTACACTTTTTAACGCTGACAAAAAATATATATTTCAGAAATCATTGGCAATAAGTAAATAAATAAATAAAAATTCCAGATCTTTCCTCACTGATACATGGAGACATTTCCACAGGGTATATACAACCTGCTAAAGCATGTGATCAGTAACATGATTACTTTTGTTGATATTTTGTCAAACTTTTTTCAAACATGTATCTCTTAATATACTTATTTACTTAAAAGGGGCCATGTACAGTTTAAATCATAAATGTTACAATTTGATGCACTGTACCAGATTATAGCTTGGAGCAAATTTTCATTTGCAGTTCCTGAGCAGGTCTGAACATAGACACTGCACAATGACATGACAATATAAAGTTGCACCAAAGAAAAAAAAAAACCCCACATAAAACAAGCAATACCCACAATAGCACGATATAAAGTGATATAAAGTGATATAAAGAAGAAAACACAAGTCAGACAATGCAACATACAGCTACATAAAAAAGCACACCACATACAAAACACACAAGATAAAACTACACATAACAGCACATTGCAAGTGAATGCTTCTCAGATTGAAAATACGTTTAAAGTCCACATTATATGGTCGGTGAGTACAGAGCTGAGCAGCTTGTAACTGTCTTTTTAAGTGCTACATGCTAGCCTTTATATGAGCAAATAGGTGTTCAACATATTACTTAGGGAGGCTTTGGCAGGTCATACGGCTGCTGATGTGCTTATTTATCATCATTGGCATAACAAGAGTGAACTCTTCTAAAGTGCTGTCCTTCAGTCTGTGCCTCTCATAGAGGTCTGAGGATGACCTCTCTCCTGTAGGAGAAGCTGGTGAGTTTGACCCTCTGGTTCATCCTCTCCCTGTGCTGCAGCAGGCGGTAAAGAGACAGGGTAAACTTAGCCAGAGCCAGTGTGCAGGTGATTTCCACCACCAGCAATACGGTGTACATCATCAGCTGAGATTTGCACCCCTGAATTTTGTTTCTGTAGTTATGCATGAAGGAAGGTGATGGCTCCTGAGTGACCGGCTTCATGGGACAGGTGAAGATCACTGGAGTGGTTTGTAGAGGATGCGTAGTTGTTTGGGTAGTTGGGAGGGTGGTTGTTGTTGGCATAGTTGTTGAAGGTGTCGTCGTGGTCTTAGTAGTTGTGGGCGTAGTTGTGGTGGTGGTGGTCGTTGGTGGAGTTGTTGTCATAGTGGTTGTTGGTGTGGTTGTTGTTATTGTGGTTGTGGGTGTGGTTATTGTTATTGTGGTTGTGGGTGTGGTTGTGGGTGCAGTTGTCGATATTGTGGTTGTTAGTGCTGTGGTAGTTGTTGTTATTGTTGTGGTGGTTGTGGTTAACAATGTTGTGGACAAAGAGGTGGTCGTTATAGCTGTAGTTGGTAAAGTGGTTGTTTGTGTTGTGGTAGTTGTGGTTGTTGTAGGTGTGGTGGTAGTTAGCTCTGTGGTTGGGAGTGTGGTGACAGGTGTGGTGGTTGGCAGAATAGTGGTTGGTGTTGTAGTAGTTGTGGTTGTAGTAAGAGTGGTTGTTGTTGGTTCTGTGGTTGGTAGTGTGGTGGTTGTTGGGACTGTAGTGGTGATTGGCAAAGTGGTGGTTGGTGTTGTTGGAAGTGTTGTTGTGGTAGTAAGAATGGTGGTTGTTGGTTCTGTAGTTGGGAGAGTCGTGGTTGTTGTGGGAGTAGTTGTGGTGATGGTGGTTGTAGGGGGAAGGGTGGGGCAGATTAATTGATCCTCTGTTAATAATTTGATTTCTTGCCCTTTAAGATTCTCTGGATACTCACAGACAGCAGGAGACACAATCTTGTCAGAGTTTGCCTTTATCCAAAGGTGAAGCTCTATCAGATTACAGTCACAGTGCCAAGGGTTGTCATTGAGGTAAAGTATTTTTAGTTTTGGTAAAGTCTCAAAAATATCCCCAGGAAGTGTCTGGAGGTTGTTGTGAGCTAGCTTGAGCGTGGTCAGTGATTGTAGCTTTCCAAACACATCTGCGTCCAGCGACTTTATCTTGTTGTTCTGCAGATTCAGCTCTGTGAGCTTCTCAGGGCCTTCAAAGTATTCAGCATTCAAAGTGACAAACTGATTCTTAGACAGATCTAACTTCTTGACTTTCTTCAGCGGGCTGAATATTCCTCTGGGAAGAGTGCTGAGATTGTTCTGACTGAAGCTTAACTGTGTAAGTTTAGGCATTTCTCCAAAAAGTACAGGCGGTAGACTTGTGAGTGTATTCTTGTGTAGGGTCAGTGTTTTAAGCTGAGTGAAGCCAACGAAGAATCCTTCAGGTAAACTAGTCAGAAGATTGCTATCCAATAAGAGCTTGTTTAGTTTGTCTTTATGAGGAAATAGATTAGGTGACAATTCTGCTATCTTGTTTCCATGCAAGCCAATTTCTTTCAAGTTTGGCAAGTTTTGAAAAATCTCTTCAGGAATGGTGGTCAGCTGATTCTCATAAAGCCGTAGTATCTGCAGTTTGTTTAGCTTTGAGAACCAGTCGACAGATAAAGCAGAGAGATTGTTTCTAGCCAAATGAAGGTATTTAAGGTTCTCAAGTCCATGAAAGGTCCCGTCTTCAATCGTTTCGATCTCATTCGAATTCAGCTGGAGCTCTTGTAATTTTTCAAGGCCGTCAAACAAGCCTTTCTCCAGGCTTTGGAGCTTGTTTAGCTTCAGTACAATCTTCTCGAGGTTGCTGAGGTCCTTAAAGACTCCGACTGGGATCGACTTTAATGGAGTGCTGGAGATCTCAATATACTTGAGGTTTACCAAACCTTCAAAAGCTCCCAGCTCGATGGATGTCGTGCCGGTGTTCATGAACTCCACCTTTTCAAGCTGGCGGTTTTCAACAAAGGCTTCTTTGGGGATTGTTTGAATCTGGCTATCCACAAAGAAAACCTCTGTCACACCTGGTTTCAGGAAGCGTGGGATTTCTGTCGTAGTTGAACTGAAAACATTCTGGTTCTCTTTGGGGCAGTCTGTCTCCTTTTCACATTGTTGTTGAGATGATGAAGACTCAAACAATAAAGACAAAATAAGAATGACGATTCCTCCTCTGGACATGTTCATTCACTTAAAAAAAAAAGTGATAATTCATAAAACTGAGTAAATTCTACTTGGACAATGTATACAACTTAGAATGCAGTACGATTTTTCTTTCTCTTAATTGTATTATCAATATCAAATAGTATCAATAGCACCATAAAATGCTTTGCTATGTCAAGTTGCCATTAAATCTACATTCTGTTTACGGTCAAATTCCAGAAACCTACCTTATTATTTCCTGTTTCAGGAAGTTGTTGTAGCAGTGAGGAGACACAAACAAGCCCAGTCTCACTAGTTATCGTTTGTATCAATGTCAGCCAGCAGGTCTCCAATGTATTGCATCCCATGTGAGGCGTGGTGTAACACACTTCTGCAACTTCAGATAAGAGCAGACGGAAAGTTGTTGCTTTAAAAAAAAAAAGAAATCTCAATTCCTATAAACAGTGACATTTCAGCAGCATCTACAAACTTTTTATTTTCAATATTATGAATATGTAGATTAAAATAGTGTTCAAAACAGTGCCTTCTGCCATCACTGCACACAAATGAAATGAATGTTAATTTTAGATTTGATTATGTTTTTACCTTTGACTCAAAGTAACTAACATTTAATGTGTTATATATATTAGTGTATTCACCTAAACTATATAAACAACAGATTAAAGCTGGAATATTGATAACCATCATTTTGAAAATTTGCAACTGTTCCCATATCAGGAAATTCAGACACCTCTATCTTGCATGCGTCTACCTCCAGTTTGTTGATTGTTTTCTTTTCACTTCCTTCCAAGAACATTATTATAGTCAGGCAACAATTAGACATACTTTACAGCATTTCAAACTATTTTGTTTTGGTTGGTATCAGTAATTGCAAGCAAAGCAGTGGGTGGAGTATTTGGATTTTTGCCAGATGTTTTGAACATTATTCTGACTTCCTTCCATTAGATGGCAGTCGTTTGTATATAATGGATTTAGTGGAGAGGAAAGTAGACACTGGTTAGATGATTAGCTGGTAAAAAGTGTCTCGGATTTATACCATCACTCCAGTACTCTCAGTTTATGAAAACAATAATTCAGATTTCTGTGAATTCAACACCAACACCTACTTAGTCTAAACTTCCTTTTGTTCTCCTGGACATCCCACAAGTTGAATTGGCACAATCAGCATAATCAGAAACATACTGGTGATTTAAAATACTGCTAATAACCTCTCAGTGATCACAGTATGATCATCATTATGCAAAAAGTAGGCCATAACATGCCGTATAACTAACATAATCTTATTACTTTTAGATGTGTTGAAGTCGTTTTTCCCTTTTCTTTTAAGGTATGATACAGTATGTCAATATACATTTTTCTATCTCCACACCATAGTAATAGCCATGACCAGAGAAATTATGTTTTTTGGGTTGTCTGCCTGCCTGCCTGTCTGTTTGTCCGTCCCATCTCGTGAATGGAATATCTAAAGATTGCCTTGAGGGAATTTCTTCAAATGACTCAACAATAGACTGATTTGATTTTGATGGTCAAGGTCAAGGTCACTGTGACCCTGTATCCATCTCATTCTCATGAATGTGATATTTTAAGAAGGCCTTGAGGGAATTCCTCAAATTTGGCACAAACATCCACTTTGACTCAAGAATGGATTAGATTTTTGTGGTGAAAAGTCAGAGGTCACTGTGTCATGTAATTTGCCATAACTCAAGAGTTGAAACACTTATTTTGACAAAATTTCACATAAGTGTTTTATGGAATAAAATTCTGAAGTGATGGCATTTCATATCCAATAGGGCAACTTTACTGTGACATAATAATGATCTGCAAAACACTTTTTGGCCACTGCTCAGCATCATAACTCAAAAACAGAGGTGGAGTGATGTGGCTGGATACAAAATTGGTAGCACTACTTTTGGGTGAAATGATGGTGATTGTATAGATCTTCTGAACTGCTGGGGAGAAGATGTCTATGAAGCATCCACATTTTAGATTTTGTAGCCTCTTTGCAGCAACATCCACATTTGAAGCATTGTCAACTGTACTGGCTACTTAAGAGTCTGGACAGACATGGATGTTAACTGCAGCTTGACTGGTTTGTGGAGGCATTCAGTGATGACTTGTAGTTATAACCTTATCTATAATTATGGATTAACTCATATAACCTCCTCCTGAATAATGTGTAGATAAGGGTACGCTTGCATGTAATTCCACTTAGATTAGTAAATGATTAGCACAATATAAGATTGCTCCCACTAAGAGTAGTGCATTTATTCAACATATAGCAGTAGCATTTTGCATTGTCAAGTTAAAAACCATTGAATGAATTGTGTTACAGCTGAGTCAAAATACCATGTCTGATTATGTAATGATAGCCATTTTGCAACAAAAAGTAAAACTGTCTCCTAAATGTATTGTTGTTAGCACAAAAAGCCATTGTCAAGCTGCAATTATTAATACTGAAAAATGAAGGAAAAAAACCCCAATACTGAATGCAGCCTTAATTCTATAATTAAAAAACACTGTTTCAGTGCATCAGATTTTACATTCACCAAAATGTCCACTTTGCCCACAAGATGGCAACGTGGGTGTTTCTTTTACCGTTAGTACATACAATGTCCGTTCTCTTCTTACAGCATACATGAATTTAAATACTGGCTGGTAAATTTGATCATTAAAGAAGCTAACAAATTCAAAGGTTAACTTGTTTGTTCTAGCTGATCTGAATGGAGCTGAAGTGATCCTGTCTGTTGCCTTTGAGGCTCTAAAATCAACCCTGGGCTCCACATTTTCCGAGTAAACCACAGTAATCAGTGAGCATTTTCCCTTGGCTTTAAAAGTTCTTGGGTTGCTAATATTGGGTGGTCTAATCTACAGCACAGAGTTCTTATTTCTGCGGCCTATATTTCCCCTGCCTTTCTTGTTCCTCTTCCAGCACACACAGCTGATAATGACAGTGCTGATGATAACAGTGGCCACTACTGCGATGACGATTAGGATGATTGAAGTATCATTAGAAACTGTTCCCTTCTCCCCTTGTCCACTGCCAGTGACCTCCTCGTGCTCTGAAGTGGGGGTGGTCTTGACAGCCGGTGAGGGAGTACTTCGTCTTGTTGGGGGAGTTTGGGGTTTCCTCCTTTTCTCTGTTGAGGTCAACATGGGCTCCTCTGTTGAGCTGAGAGGCAGGAAGTTCTCATCTGCCAGCAGAGCAATGACCTCACCAGTCAGACTGAGAGGTGTTTCACAGACCACAAGAGTTTGGTTGGTTTTGGATGGGTGCCTTGTCAGCCAGTCTCTTAGTGGCAGAATATCCTTGTCACACTTCCAGGGGTTCTGCTGCAAGAGAACTTCCCTTGCTGCACTGAGGGCATCTAGACTCTCCTGTGGCAGGTTGGGAAGGGAGTTATTTTGCAAGTCTATCTGCCCCAGGTTGCTCAGTCCCTTGAGAAAACCCACAGGGAGGGAGCTGATGAAGTTGTGCTCCAGGGAAATGTTGACCAGCCTGGGCAGACCTTGGAAAGTCCCAGCTTGAAGGGTTGTGAGCAGATTGGTGTGAAGTGATACCTCTCCCAGCTGCTCCAACCCTTCAAAGGCCCTTATGGATACAGAGCTGATCTGGTTGCGACTGAGCACAAGGAGACGCAACTGTGTCAGGTTCCTGAATGTGTCATCCTCCACATGCTTCAGTTTGTTGTCATACAGCCACAACTCGTGCAACGGCATGGGCCCAAACACCCCTGGTCCCAGACTCTCCAGCTGGTTTTCATACAGAGAGATCTGGGAAAGCAAGGGCAGGTTTAATAAGATCCCTTGTGGAAGAGATGTGAGCCTGTTGTTAGAGAGGAACAGCTTTTGGAGTTTTGAAGTCTTGGAGAAGATGTTATGATGGAGATGAGTGATTAGATTATCATGTAGAGATAGTTCCTCCAGGTCTCCAAGGTCATCAAAAATGCCCAGGGGAAGTTCCTTTAGCGAGTTTTTGTTAAGCCGTAAGGTTTTTACCTTAGTAAGACCTTTGAATGTCTCACTTGGTAGTTGACTGATATTGTTTCCAGAGAGCATAAGGTACTGCAACTCAGTAAGAGGGTGAAATGTTTCCACGGGTACAGAAGTGAAAAAGTTCTTACTGAGGTCAAGGAGTTTCAGCTGTGTCAATGGGGCAAACCAGTTAGGGCGGAGTACCAGGAGCTTGTTGCTCTTCAGATTCAGAGACTCAAGGCTCTTAAGATGTTGGAACAAGGCCTCGGGGAGATCCTGCAGCTCAGTGGTGGTAAACGCTAAGGCACCTATGTTTGGAGTGGAATCAAATGTGCCAGTGCGCACTTCCCTTAAAACAGTGTCCTTAATCACAAAGATGCCAAGGGCATTAGCAAAATCAGCCAGATCCTCTGGTTTCAGGAAGTAGATACTGCAATTGGAGAAGTAGAGGCCTGTGGTGGATGACGGCACAGTTGTGGGGAAGTCCGAAAGACCACTGCAGAGTATTTTGGTGTCATGACATTTGCATCCATCCGGGCATGCCTGAACAACAGCGTTGATGAAACAGAGAAGTAGGAGCACATGAAGGGTCGGGGTCAGGTCCATTATTTACCCTAGAACAAAAGAAATGGCTATGTTACAGTCAAGGTTGGCTATAAATCTTGTATCAGATTTACATAGATGACAAACGGCTTTGTGAACATGTCATTTTCATTTAATGCTAAATACTTAATCAATATTACATGTCCAAGTCAGTTAACTAGTCACTGGGAGTACTTTCACTCAGCATGTGAACATTTTTCATGCCCTCGGTGGCGCTGGAGGACTGGAGTCAAGTCTAAGATACATAAATGATATTACTTTACATTTTACAGAATGTCTGTGTCACAAATCGTTGTGTGGTGTTTGAAAAACATTCATTTACCATGCAGGAAGTGCGTAGTAAAAGATGCTATCTTGATGCATAACAGGAAATGCATTCCAAATGCAGTCCAATTAAAGTAACACAAAACATTCGAGATAAAGCACTGAAATTAACTAAAAAACATATTTGGAGCTCTGAAAAGTGATTCTGATTTAAATTTGAAATCACAGAATTGCTTGTTTTACAATATTAGGGATATTCTTGCTACTCTTGCTCATGAAGGGAACTGCTCTCTGAGATTGGATCAGACAGTAAGAGAGAGAGACTTTGGTTTGTTTTTTTCTCCTCTTACTGAAAGAACAGCCACAAACTCGGGATTCTCTGCACTTTAAATCACCAAAATAAGGCAGTTAAGCTGAAGGCAACTCTAATTAGTAACAGTGCCTACATGTTGCAGCCTCAGCATTCTTGTTTAAACCGAAAAGGAGTCATTTGCATAAATTGATCCAGTGCTGTACTTTGCTGCCTGTGGCTAGGAGCGTTGCCCATCAACATTGCCAAAAGGGTTGGCTGGTATAATCACCATGCTTAGTAGCCTTTTGGGATTAAAACCATGCATTCAGTATTTGGGTTCAACAGCATTTGTAGGCACTGAAATATAAAGTTTGCCACATATTGTTCTATAAAAAGTAAATTCCCAAAACCACAGAGTATACTCTGAATATGGGCATGGTCTTTGGTTTGCTGCCACATGCAAAAATGATCTCTTTGTTGTGTCTACAGTGCATCCAAACATGAGGGACTGCCTGCACATGTTTGAGTCTGTGGCAAAGGCTGTGCTCAGTGTTTGTGATGGCACAGCAGGCTCCAAAGGCGAAGCTGTGCCAACATAATGACCTGCTTCTCCGTACAAATCCATTTAAAGTTCTGCAACCTAAGGTTGGCAAGCATGAGTTGTTTCTCAGAGGCTGAGGTGTATTAGGGTGCAGAGAGAGTCTTTCCGAGGAAGTAAGTTTCTAAAGAGACCAGTATGTCCCTAAAATGAGCTCAGCCACAGAGGTACCAGATTTATTTTTTTTTCTCTTTCTTTCTTTCTTTCTTTGAGGAGGATAGAGGCTCATAAAACTCATCCAGGTGCGTCAGAGCTGTTTTGTTCCTATGTTTACTCTCATTCAATAAGTGGTGGATAAGTCCTGTGAGAGGAGAAATAATGTTTTCATTGTTAATAAAATGTTATTACTGTGCTTTTTAAAAACATGTTCTTTATACTGCACATAAGTACAAGTTTGTCATACTTGTACTTTGCCGAAGTACTTTAACTTTACTTTATACTTATATTACTCTACATTTTGGAGGCAAACATTGTACTTTTACAGCACCATATTTGTTAGATAACTGTAGTCGCTAGTTACATACAAATTTAGACTATTAACATAACATGAATCAACTAATAAATTATGATATACTGTTATAACATAAGTTACCAGCTGCATATAAAGTAGTTATAATAAGCTCCACCTTTAACTGCTGCAACATTTAAGGGAAAGTTCACATTTTTTGAAGTGGGGTTATGTGGGGTATTTATCCATAGACAGGATTTTACAAACAGTAGATGTCAGTTGGCATGCCAGTTCTGACCCCCCCAGTAAAGCAACGCTGCACATTTTAGAGTGGCCTTTTATTGTGGCCAGCCTAAGGCACACCTGTGCAATAATCATGCTGTCTAATCAGCATCTTGATATGCCACACCTGTGAGGTGGGATGGATTATCTCGGCAAAGGAGAAGTGCTCACTAACACAGATTTAGACAGATTTGTGAACAATATTTGAGAGAAATGTGTCTTTTGTGTATAGAAAATGTTTTAGATCTTTGAGTTCAGCTCATGAAAAATGGGAGCAAAAACAAAAGTGTTGCATATATATGTTTGTTCAGTATATTTAAGACAGGAATATGTCTCTGATTTTAAAAAAACAACTGAAAACTACTAGTTAGTTATCATTTGAGTGTTATCTTCTTATAAATTTCTCCTATTGCCTGTGTTGCAGTGAAAACATTACCTCGTTAAAAGAAAACACTATCAGGAACAATAGATTTTAAACAGCTTTTGTAGTTTTCAGACACATTGTAGCATCACAGCTTCCAGACACAAAATCAACAAAGCCTGACAGCTAAACCATGTTTCCTCTGTGGTATATGTTATAACATCCCAGTCCAACTAAAACCACTGTCTGCTCTTGACTGGGACAACCTGGAACGTTCTGCTGCACACTGTAATGGCTAAAGCATTTCCAGTTCACCATTAATTGCTTTGATTTTTTTTTTCTCTCTTGCCAGAGTTGAAAGATCAGCACTTTGTCTGTCATGAAAAGACTGAACTAGCAAAGTGGGGCACTGTATTGCCAGAGAGCAGCAGTCAAGCCAGTCAAGTAGGTTTTTGTTTTATATAAAAGGTTTTTGACCACCACTTTATCTAACAGCGTTAAGACTTAAGTTATCCACAATAAACATTTTTTAACAAAAACTTGAACTAAATTCAGTGCAATCTAGAGTCAGAAAGTCAGTATTATACTTTACACAGGAAAAAACATAACGTAATTTAACAAAATCAAGGTTGAATTATTTATAAAAAGTTGTACTTTTTACAATACCATAGATTGCCATAGATTATACAAGCTGTTATCCTTATCTTCCTTCCACATTATCTTCAAAAAGTATGTTACAATAAATAAGTCAGTATTAGCACTTTGTTAACCAGCGTTTTGTTGAACTTACCTCTGGTGCTAGCTGATGATTGAGTGAACAGAGTGCTGCTGTGGTTATCTTTTATATACGTCCTCCTTTCCTCCTCAGCTTCCCAGATGCTCTGATGAAAGTTTCCAGCACGTCTGAACTCTCACACCATCACATTTTCCTGCTCTTCGTCATCACTCGATTCCCCTTACCAACCAGATTTTAGTTTTTGCCTGAGCTCATGTAATCTGCAGGTCCTGTTTCTGAGGCTTCGGTGGCACTGCTCAGCGTCCCGGCTGTACCCCCTGCCCCCTCTGTTCCTCTCACACACTCATGCTCACATTTTTTGCTTAACGTGGTGGTGGGGGATTAAGCAAGCAGGCAGAAGCCCCACCCTCTCGTGATTACAGTGTATGGGTGTCTGTGGTTGTTTGAATGCATGTAAGGGGATGTGTGAGCTTCATCTCAGGGCAGGCTTATGTTTTTGACATTGTCAATACACATTTCCCTTCCAAGAAAAAGTGGTATTTCGGTCAGAGGTCAAGGAGGGTGAGGTTTGGTTTGGTTGAAGACAAAGAAGTTTTTTTGTGTTTTTTGTTTGTAGCATTGTTTTGTTTGTACATAGTTCTCTGTTTGGGTGTGCAAATTTTAACGTCAGCTGCACATATTTTTGGTATGACGTCCACCGTACGCTTGTAAGCCGATAGTTTGGGCACTCGGCAGTTTTGGACTTTCACAAATCCACTGTTAGGGAATTATAGATTGCAAAATGATCCGAATAGCAACCAAACAACCTGCAAACATCTGTTCAGTTTCACTTGTGCTGATTAATAATGAGGTTTGGGAAAATGTGTAAAGAACATTGAGAATTGTCTAATTCTGGATGAAATGACATGGTGAGGCAGTATGACAGAAAACTGCTTAAGAAAATGTTCTTTGTTAAAAAAATAGTTTAAGTATTTGGTTTTTCTCAACCTGTTCATGTAAATTCAGTGAGATTTAGGTCTGGTGCTTAAATGTGAACTGGTCTGTTCTTCAGTAAATCAGTCGGGTAAAAAAATGGCCGAGCAGGGAGTGTTATGCTGCTTTTAACATTCCTGAGTTGCTGTAAGTGAATCCATCTGTTCTGTCACATGACAAACAAGCTCCTGACCACAGAAAACAGATAGTGAGGGTGGAGTTAACGTATAGAAAGTCAGTTGGTCACACACTGGAAGTATGCTGGTTTGCTGGTATGAAAGTTATAACTTCCGCAACTGGTTATACCAACCAGAGATCTTGAATGAGATCAGTGTGAAGTCCTTTTGTCAGTACGCTGGCACACGTTATTCACTATAGCAAGAGGGAGGGACATTCCCCCTCTGTCCCATAATGTTCATATTGTTATTGCCAAACTTTACTTTGGATATTGTCACACAAATTGTCGGTGAAATCAGCTTAACATCTTGCAGCGTTGCAGAAGTTCCCTGTCCTCATCTGAGTGAGGTGAAAAGAGCAGCCGTGAGCAGACAGCTGAGGAAAGTTGTAATAAGGCAGTATACAATACTTTATTTCTCCCTGTTTGATAAGTAGAAAGAGAGTTAAATGTCTGAGCTTTTACACTTCTCATATACATACGCGTACATCCCTTGGCATTTGAGGAGCTTTTCAATGGTTAAAAATCATTGAATTTGCTCCAGGGGTGTTGCGACTAGATGAGTAAGACTCACAGATTGATGTGAGTAATGACACTAGATTGATGAGTTTAGAAAGAGATACAGCAGTATCCGTACATAGTAATATAACAAGTGTACATTTTTCACAAAATATTTAAGGATGAATAATGAGATAGCTAAATAAGGCATGACTAAACCTCAGTTTTACAACAAAAGAACTCTGTTTACACTGCAAACCTGGATAAGTGACTGAAGTATTTTGAGGGAAGTGATTGTCCAGGAAAGAATTAAGTATCAACCAAAACAAATTTATTTAAGTGAAACTGACTTAAATGCTAATAAGCTTCGAAGTGGCAATTTAAATTAATAAACTAAAATCAACTACTCTTTATCCTATTCAACTTCAGCATTTTAAGTTACATTGACTTAATATTTATAGGTGAAGTGTGTAAAATTTAGGGGGATTCTGTGATGTCCAGCAGTGAATTGCAAATTGCAACCAGCGACTTCTCCTGGCTACAATTACTCCAGTGTTTATTCAGTGTGTGTACATGCATATTAATAACATCATTTTAAGCCACAAATTATTTGAAGTGTAACAGTTACAGGATGTGAGAAAGTCAGATAAACTGTTGCAGACTGACAGTTTGTTTTGTAAACATCATTGGGCCTGCACAAACAGAATACGGTCGGCAGTGACTGTGACATTAGTGTTTATCATGTACAATGCAATATGAATAACCTGATTTCTCTGTGCTCATGTTAACACTATATCCTGAATATAACCATAACTACGATAGGCCTCATAAATGGGTTTTTCATGTACATGTAAACCTACTGACTGTTCAGGAGGTTAGTTTTTATTGAGAACTGAATTATCCACAGAGGAAACTTTCTCTCTAACACAAATGGAACAGGTGATTAAAGCTGTTAGAAACACTGGATAAATCAGTTTCACGTTACAAATCAGTGTTTCTCTGACTCCATTTGGCATGGTGGTGGGGGCGGCTCTTTTACCACTTGCTAATGTGTGCTCACTTTTTTGAGATAACCAGACATTCAGTAGGTTTTCACCAGAAGCCAAACTATACACAGAGAAGTCTTGCTCTCCAGAACAAACAAACCTGGTGATTTAAACCAGTAAAAATAAAAACAGTAAAAACTTGGTATGAAGCATTTTGTGTTACAAAAGAATGTAATTCTAGCGCTGCTTGTTGCAGATCTGCTTCTAACTACAGTGGTCGACACAAAAACACTAGTGACCCTGTCTCGAGCTACTGCTTGGTTTGTCCGTTCTGGGCTATAGTAGAAACATGGTGACACATGGCAATCTCCGTAAATGAGGACCTGCTCCCTATGTAGATGTAAACGGCTCACTCTAAAGGAAGACAAACACAATGACTCTCATTGTCAGATGATTATCCACTATAGAAAATATACTTTATTTGTTCTATTCCATTCAGTATATCTTGATAAATCCTACACACTAGACCTTTAAGTTTCATTTTGTGTTCTTTATTATTCCTATAAGTGTAATATTTAAGTTTAGAAAACTCACTGTGTGTAAATAGATGTAAACATGTATTTTTTATGTAAAACAACAAAAGACTGACCAAAGAGAAATACATTACAAGGATGTTGTTGTAGCTTTCTATGGCAAACTATACCCTTTTTAATGACAGAATACTTTCTTCTTCCTGTTAGTAAAAGGTTATCACTCAACACTGCAGCCAAAAGTCTGATAAGACCAGTGTTACAAATGTGAAAAAAATCCCTCTGAGTAAAAGGTTAAGTAAGTTAATTGCAGACAAATAAAGGTTGGAACAATGAATAGAATCTCCACTTGTTTTCCACCATGAAAAATCCGTCATGACTCCAGCAGTTTGATTTCCTCTCCCCATGCTCTCCTGCTCTTACTGTGTGTGTGTGTGTGTGTGTGTGTGTGTGTGTGTGTGTGTGTGTGCATGTTTGCGCGCTCACTGTTGTGTGAGCTCAGTGTACTGGAAAGGCCTAATCACTCGTTGCCATAGCAATGAACTTGGGTGCTGTTCACCAATTCATCCTCCTTTGTTTGCTGTTTGTTTTAAAGTCCAATCACTTCTCATGGAATTTGCGGCATCTGCTGTCATTTTGTGCAGGTTTAAAAGCTCTGAAAGCTTTTTTTGACCAGCGGTAGACCATTCTCTGTTGTTTCAAAGAATAATGATAAACAGTATTATTGGTTTAAAGTGCAATTATCAACACAGCTGGTAACAAACGTAACTTTAGCTGTATGAGCATCATTTATAATTCTCTTCAAAATTCTTGAGTAAAAACGTTTCTATGAAAACTTGTATGACAACTATGTTTTTTTTTAATCCTTTTCTAGGCAATATTGTAAGTAATGTTGTATGTGAAGACTCCATAAAAGGCAATCATAACAGTGGACTCACTGTTGCGGTTTTGTTTGATAGAGGAAGCTTGTGAAATTACAGGGGCACTGTTTTGCAGAGGAGTCATCTCAACAGTCATTTTCCTCCCTGAACCTGTGAAATCCGGAAGATGACTAAATCTGAGCTTCCTGTTTGAAGGATTTCTCAAAGATGATGTGGTTATTCTTCCCGTTATCCACCATAAGATTCATTCTGGGATTGTACATTTCTCCCTCATTCCCATAAAGAAACTCAGATAAGAGGGATATTTACAGAAGCAGCTGGTGCCCTGGTACAAGTTTACGAAACAGGACAGATTCATGCATAGACATTGATTTATTGGTGCATTGTTTCAGCTGTGAGATCACAGGAGTGGGCCTAAACCCACACACTGCAGTGTTCAACCAGGCTACATAACAGTAAGCTTTCAGAAAACACTTGAATAACTTATTATTTTACTGATATACCAAATACAACCAAGTTTCAATGAAATACTGAAGTCCTTTTACCAGATACCAGTGTGTAAAGTGCATGTGGGGAGAAATAAGGCCAACAGAATTCAAAATTTCTGACACATAAGGGGTCTGATATTTATACTGTAGGTTCTCATTGCTAAAATTTAATTCTAAACCTTGGTTTAGATGCAAACAGATAACAGATGTAAAGAAATACAATCGGAATTACTGATGGGAGAGAAAGGAATAACATTATCATAACAGCTTTTTCCATAACTCAGTAGTAGTTTTTAACATTTGTCAAGCCAAGGGCCCTTTAGCTCAAAGAGAGACAGAGCAGGGCCAGGGAGCCCCTACTGCATTGTACAATATTGAGTTGCAGTTGAGATAACTCCCTGAATATTTCTATGGAGATATATTTGTCTCAATAATGTGTTAAGAGATTGACAATCTGTGTGTCAATGTGAACTGTAACTCAAAAATAGCTGAAAACTCTGTGTGTAATATGCCTAAAAACTTTGTTTGTAAAATGCAAATCCACAAATGAAGAAATTAGATCCACAAAGGCCTTTTTAATTCACAAATATATACTATTTGTGTTTGTGCATATATGTAAATGACATGAATGTGGACCCCCCTGTTGAAGACCCAGGCTCTACAATAAACAAGCATTTCCTATCCACCAATATGGTGCAAGACACATAGACATTATGAGATTGATTCAGACTGATCACTCAACGGTACAATAAACAATGTTTTGAAGTTCTGATGTCTCCTCATGCTGTTTGGAGATTTCACCACTAGAGGGAAACAAATCAACACACGTGATAAGGCAAGGAGAAACTTGCTAAGAAATGACACAAACATTGGCACAAAAAATGTAAAAAGTGCAAGAAAATTACCTGAAAATTAGAAAAAAATAGAAGAAAAACAATAAACAAATAAATAAGTGAAAGACCTGAAAAGTCTGCTCAAAAATAATAGTAATTCTTTAAAATAATTTAAAATGTATTATTATTATAATTATAAAATCCTTTTTAAACATTTTCCTTGCTTTTTTAAGAAATAATTTTCCAAATCTACTATTATCTGACAATTTGGGAAACATTTCTTGCTAAGTTGCTCATTGCCCCTTTTTTCCCATGTTTTCATGGGAAAAAGGAGCTTGTGAAGGTGTCTGAATGCAGCACAAGAAAAGTGATGTTGCTCCATGTTTCAAAGGGGTTAAATGTGATATGTTTTGAGAATTCTGGGTCAGATTTTTCATTATTATTATTATTATTATTAATATTATGGGTAGCAGAAAAGTTGAGAAATGTTGTCAGTGAAAATGTGTGGGAGCCCTAAAAAATGCTTTTTGATGTTAGATTTAAAGATATTGAACTTTGTGTGAAATATTGTCAATCAGCAGCTTCTGTATCCGACTTCTTTCTTAGAAAAAACTCTATTGCTAAGGCACTGCCAAAACGTTTGATTTGTAGACGGTTTGTCTTGCAGTTGTAGCTTCCACTTTAGTTTGGTGTCATGATGCCAGCGTTATTACACAGGAGTGGAAATGTAGCAAAAATGTGCATCTAATGAATGATGAGTAGTAGACTAAATGTGGAAAAACTTTGACATATTATTGCAGTTTGTACTTAGTTTTCTGAAAACACCATAGTCTGTTCATCATCTTTTTAGTGAACGGATGAAAGATTTCAGAATGTACTTTTATACTAAAAGAAAGGGAACATTTTGGAAGTGTTAATATTTAGAGGTCAATATGCAATGGATTTACTTGTTCAGTACACTTGAGATCAATTTGGCTTCATGTGGCCCATAAAATAAAACGAGTTTGACTCCCTGGTATAGATAAAGTTTCTTGTTTTCTTTGAATGACACAGAGAATGTAGTCTCGAGGATCCCCCCTGATGTAAGATGGTGTTTGTTGTGGCCAAGTGCCTGGATTCCAATCATAACAAGACAGATTTCTAGGTAGAAGAATTTTAATCATCTTATGATGCATGAAGCTTATAACAAAATGTTTTACCATCAAAAAACAAAAAGATAATTTCCACATGTGATAATCCCCCATGTACATATACAACATACTAAAGCAAGTCATTAGTAAAATAATAATACTAGGAATGTATAACTATTGACACAGCATTAAAGAAACAGCACAAATACAATGAATGAAAGTGAATCTGGGGTTAGCTTTCACTTTCACTTTTGCTGGGGATAATGTTTACAAGCAGTAACCAACAACTCTTGCCTACCTTTAACATTTTTATATATTTTTATTTCATGTATTCATGGCAAAACACGCAACTTAGACGAAGAAATTACCCAAAAATTTGCAACTAAATAAAAAAAAAGTAAGACAAAACTACCTAACCATAAGCAAAAAAGAAAGTTAAGAAAAACAATAACAAACAAGGAAATGACCTGAAAAAATGCTTAAAAAGTAATAATTCTGTAGCACAAATTTAAATAGATTATTATGCTAACTATTAATGTGGTTTTCTTAACATTTCCCCTAGTGTAAATTTCTTTCACAATTTTCAGGACATTTATTTCCAAGTTGCTGATTGACTTTTTTCCATGTTTTCAGAAGAAATCAAACCAATTTGCTCAGCACTCAAAACACCTACAAAAGGCATTTCAACGCAGCCCAAAAAAAAATTAATGTCGATCGAGGCTTCGAAAGATTAGAAAATCATTGAGAGCTTTGGAAAAGTCATGGAATTTTGTTTTACGTAATGAAGTTGGTATAGTTTATATTGTAGTTATAGATATATATAGATATATATAATTCTATTTTGTGTAGCTGTCAATGTCACATAGCTCTGATATGCATTTATGTGACATTTTGTTCACCATCACATACATCTCTTCATTTTCTCCCTGCATCCCGTCTCTACCTTCATGTACGTCAGCTAGCTGAAATTGTGCTTGACTTCAATATATTTTAAAAAATGCCAGGAAATGGGGAAAAAAAAATGTATCGTGGGCCCTTGAAAAGTCATGGAAACGTTTTGAAATTTTGTCCATGAAAATGTGTTGGAACTCTTTAAATATTATGTTAGGCTATACATCTGCTGCTCATAGAGGCCTAAGGATGAACTCTGTCGTGTAAGAGATGCTGATGAGTTTGACCCTCTGGTTCATCTTCTTTCTTCTCTGCAGCAGTCGGTAAAAAGTGAGCGTAGCCAGTGCCAGCATGCAAATGACCACAAGCGCGAGCAGTGCGATGCAGATAATCACAGGAGTGGTTTGTGAAGGAGGCGTTGTTGTTTGGCTGGTGATTGGTGGTATGCTGAGGCTGGCCGTCATGGACAAAGGCGTAGATGTGGTCAGAATGGTTGTGGGTGCACTTGTGGTGGTGGTTAGTGGACTTGTTGAAGTTGTTGTGGCGGTGGTCATGGTGGCAGGAGTTGTTGTGGGTATTGGCAGACCAGTGGTTGTTGGTACCTTTTTAATGGTAGTTAGGTTTGCTGTTGAAAGTGGAGTTGTGGTGGTTGTGGGCAGTCTGATGATGACTGGTGTTGTAGAAAGTGGTGTTGTGGTAGTAAGAATGGTGGCTGTTGGTTCTGCCATTGGAAGTGTGGTGGGTGTGGGGGGTGAAGTGGTGGTTGCCAAAGTGGTGGGTGTTGTTGTCGGGGTAGTAAGAATGGTGGTTGTTGGTTCTGTAGTTGGGAGAGTTGTGGTAGTTGTGGGGGGTGAAGTGGTGGTTGGTGTTGTTGGAAGTGTTGTTGTGGTAGTAAGAATGGTGGTTGTTGGTTCTGTAGTTGGGAGAGTCGTGGTTGTTGTGGGAGTAGTTGTGGTGATGGTGGTTGTAGGGGGAAGGGTGGGGCAGATTAATTGATCCTCTGTTAATAATTTGATTTCTTGCCCTTTAAGATTCTCTGGATACTCACAGACAGCAGGAGACACAATCTTGTCAGAGTTTGCCTTCATCCAAAGGTGAAGCTCTATCAGATTACAGTCACAGTGCCAAGGGTTGTCATTGAGGTAAAGTATTTTTAGTTTTGGTAAAGTCTCAAAAATATCCCCAGGAAGTGTCTGGAGGTCGTTGTGAGCTAGCTTGAGCGTGGTCAGTGATTGTAGCTTTTCAAACACATCTGCGTCCAGCGACTTTATCTTGTTGTTCTGCAGATTCAGGTCTGTGAGCTTCTCAGGGCCTTCAAAGTATTCAGCATTCAAAGTGACAAACTGATTCTTAGACAGATCTAACTTCTTGACTTTCTTCAGCGGGCTGAATATTCCTCTGGGAAGAGTGCTGAGATTGTTCTGACTGAAGCTTAACTGTGTAAGTTTAGGCATTTCTCCAAAAAGTACAGGCGGTAGACTTGTGAGTATATTCTTGTGTAGGGTCAGTGTTTTAAGCTGAGTGAAGCCAACGAAGAATCCTTCAGGTAAACTAGTCAGAAGATTGCTATCCAATAAGAGCTTGTATAGTTTGTCTTTATGTGGAAATAGATTAGGTGACAATTCTGCTATCTTGTTTCCATGCAAGCCAATTTCTTTCAAGTTTGGCAAGTTTTGAAAAATCTCTTCAGGAATGGTGGTCAGCTGATTCTCATAAAGCCGTAGTATCTGCAGTTTGTTTAGCTTTGAGAACCAGTCGACAGATAAAGCAGAGAGATTGTTTCTAGCCAAATGAAGGTATTTAAGGTTCTCAAGTCCATGAAAGGTCCCGTCTTCAATCGTTTCGATCTCATTCGAATTCAGCTGGAGCTCTTGTAATTTTTCAAGGCCGTCAAACAAGCCTTTCTCCAGGCTTTGGAGCTTGTTTAGCTTCAGTACAATCTTCTCGAGGTTGCTGAGGTCCTTAAAGACTCCGACTGGGATCGACTTTAATGGAGTGCTGGAGATCTCAATATACTTGAGGTTTACCAAACCTTCAAAAGCTCCCAGCTCGATGGATGTCGTGCCGGTGTTCATGAACTCCACCTTTTCAAGCTGGCGGTTTTCAGCAAAGGCTTCTTTGGGGATTGTTTGAATCTGGCTATCCACAAAGAAAAGCTCTGTCACACCTGGTTTCAGGAAGCGTGGGATTTCTGTCGTAGATGAACTGAAAACATTCTGGTTCTCTTTGGGGCAGTCTGTCTCCTTTTCGCATTGTTGTTGAGATGATGAAGACTCAAACAATAAAGACAAAAAAAGAATGACGATTCCTCCTCTGGACATGTTCATTAACTGTAAAAAGAAAACAAATACAATAATGATGCTCTTTTTTATAAAAGGCTCTTAAGCCAAAATCCTCCCACTTGTGCACCCTGCTCACTCACGCTCACATGCTCTGCTGCTACGGAAGTTTAATAACTTATATAATGATGATAAAGCTAAATTTTTTCTCTTTTAGCCACAAACCTACAGTAAATTCCAGTCAGCAAAACCACATCTTACAAGGTGTCATAAATAGAGTTGAAATATTACATGGGCTACCTATCAAAGAGGAAGAGAGCCAATTTAGGATCTGCTTAAAATCTGCCGAATCCCACAATTCTTTCTATCTCTTAAATTAATGGACCTAGGTTGACTCTCTATTCTCTGCACATGCTCTTTTGCTGTCTTTTTTATTTATTTTTTATTTATTTATTCATTTTTTGTTCTTCAGTATATTATTTTCTTCTTCTCTTTTCAAATCTGAAAAGAGAAGAAGAATGTAGCCATAACCACAAATTATAAAAACAAAAATAAAAAATTTCCTCCTTTTCCTTTTGACTGGTGTGGTGTATTATGTTCCGTTTCTTAAGGTTCTTATTTCGGTTAGGCAAGGAGGCCGTGAGGTCAAAGGTCTAGGGATGGTTAGGCCTGGAAGCCAAGTGTACAGAATGCTGGCACCAGGCTAAAAGTAACATGGAATGAGGCTACTTTCATAAAAGGACATATTTGTGGGGTCTTGTGATTGATCACAGCAGGTGAGAAGTTGCTTTACTGACAAATGTATTGATGCCTGTACCTATATAAGAGACTTGTATGAGCTGTAAAATAGAGAGATTCGCATTGGTCCTGAATCCTCTCCCAGGCAGACCATGGTGCCTGGTGGATGCTGAACTTTGTTGTAATAAATTGATTATTATGCAACCAAGTCAGTGTCCGCGGAGGTTTCTTCATCTTCCACACATCATTGCTCCTTAAGAAACAACCACACTGGCTAATGCAATACTTACTGCACTTTGCCTGGGAAAATGTAAACATAGGCTCTTTCTGTCTTTCTAAAATGATCAGAGCTAAGTGTAAATGCCCACCAAGACACAGTGTGATCACAGTGTAGAGGTGATCTGGGCAACACTCAAAGATCTTATATATCTTTAGTGGTGTAAACCCTAATGCATCCTGAAGGTCCCCAACAAGCATGTCATCAAATTCGTCATTAGTGCAGGCTGTGGTGGTTGTTATAGAGCATTTCAGTTGCCAATAACTTTCCCCTTTTACAACATGTTGGATATGATGTTGTGTGCCGTCCATCATGTTTCTGTATTGGCGTATTGGATTCTTCTGACAGCCATATCTCCAGCTGTACCGACACAACTGCTGACTAGTGAGCATGCTAGAAGGAGTGTGGACTTAAAACCTAGTGCTGGGCCCTCTGACTTATTGAGACTGTTTTACAACGAGTCAAAAGCTCCTTATAGTTACTTTAATTATACTTTATTTCATAAAATGAATACTACTACTTCTTCTCTCATATTTAAACCTTCGCCTCAGTCTGTTCTCTTTTTACAGCACACACGAAGAGGAATACTGGCTGGTACATTTGATCATTAGAAGTAGAAAGCTAATGAATTCAAAAGTTGACTTGTTTGGTCTAGCTGTTAACACAGCACCTTATTGATCATCATCCTTAGCTTTGTCCATGCAATCTTCCTGCCTAACTGTCCTCAACAAGTTTCGTTACAGTTATACCGTTATGCATGCCATTTTGTTGAACTTACCTCCAGTCACGGCTGATTATAAAGTGAAAAGAGAACTTGAACTGTACTTCTTCTCTTTTTTGCGAAATGTTGTGATAGGGGATCAAGCAAGCAAGAAGAAGTCCCACCCTTAGGAGATCTGATGTACTGCTTGTGACCCCTGCAGTATAAGTGTGTGTGTGTTTCTGTGTCTGTGTGTCTGCTTAGGTCTGTGTATGCACACTGTTATGTGAACTCAGCATACAGGAAAGGCCTGATCAGCTGTTGCCATAGCAATGAACTTGGTTTCTTTTCACAAACTCATCCTCTTTTGTTTGGTATTTGTTTTGAAGTCCAATCCCTCCTCAGGAAATTTGTAGCATCCACTGTCATTTTGTGCAGGAAACTCAGAGAAGCGATTTAGAGTAAGTTAATGAAGCAACACACTTAAAATACACTCATTGATTTATTGTGCATACATTCAGCTGTGTGGTTACAGGAATGGGCGAGAATGCACAATGCAATGCTGGAGTATGTTACACATGCTTTCTCAAAGTGGAAACTTTTCAGTTCTATCCCAACCTAGTGTTTCCAAGTACTA
Source organism: Plectropomus leopardus (assembly GCF_008729295.1). Lineage (NCBI taxonomy): Eukaryota > Metazoa > Chordata > Actinopteri > Perciformes > Serranidae > Plectropomus > Plectropomus leopardus. The sequence goes on from NC_056465.1 coordinate 21,432,838, forward strand.
TTGCTGACACCATTTTTGCAAAGACTAGCAGGGTCAACTAAGTGTTAGAGTGTTTTGCTTTCAGTTATAGCACATACTAGAGTTTACAACAGCCACACTCTACACGTCACTGCAAGTGCATCGAAAGCATGAGCAAAAAGCGTCATGTGGCTTAAGAAGTGAAATCCCTGCAAAAGATGTGCAGATGATGAAAATAAACACTCAAAATAACTCAGACAAGGCTGCAACGAAGTGACAAACACTAGAGAATACTCTTGTAAAGAGAGATATTCCCTTAGAGACAGCACCTAGGACAAAAAGATAAAAGAAGTTTGTAAGTTTGTATTTATACTTTATTAAAAAAAAATATATAAATGATAATAAAAATAGACTCATTAATAAGAAACAGTAAGGAACAACATGGATGCAGGGTTTTTGTTAATGCATTGTATAGTTAATCATTCATTTATATTGTCAAGCTTAGGCTTGGATTGACTTTGATAATTTTACAGAAGCCTGTTTAAAGTTTGTACTGCACAGCTGTACTATCTAGGAAAATAGAGGTACCATATCTGGGACTGGGGGCTGGCTCATACTCAAAACTTAATTATTTGAATTGGAGGCAAAAAAAAAACAACTTCCCTACAGAAATTGATATTTTAGTGAATTCTGAAATACAACCAAAATGGACTGCACAACTGAGCTCCCTTTACCAGATACCAATTAGCAAAAGTGCATGTGAGAGATTAGTCGCCTGACTGTGCGACCCATTAACCACCTAATCATGATATTGATACTGGAATGTGTGGCCATTATCAGATGCCAAAAAAAAAACAAACTGTAAATGTAATTCTGGTTGGGCGAGGTAGGAATAGCATTATTGTTGCAGCTTAATGATTATTACCTCTCTTATCAGCAAGAAATCAAAACCTGTACAGACAAATAAGCATCTTGTTTTCACCAAAATGATGGAAGAAACAAGGACATTTGCACATAATACAATTAATTTAGGCGGATTATTCATAAGTTACTAAACAATATTTTTAAGTTGTGAGTGATGTCTCTATACACAGTTTAAAGTTTTACCATTACAGGGAAACAAATAACTTGCGATCACCATTGACAATATGGGCTTGACTTAACACTGCCCACTACGTAGGTTTTGTTCTCAAAAGGTAAACACATATTAATAAAATATGTAAAATTTACACACACTGTTAGACATTAGTATCACTTTTAGCTGACTGCCTTAAGACGGGGAGATAGCAAAGTAAACATTACAAAAAGAAAGTTTTATTTCATATAGAGCTGCAACTAATTATTAATAAGTCATTTATTTAATTATATCAAACACAGGCATGTTTATTATTTCAATCACTGATTAATTTGCCGATTAATTGTTTTTGACATAAAATCACTTAAACCATTGATCAATTCTCAAAATAGTTGCAGGTTGATTCTTTTGATTGACTAATTGATTAATCGATCAATCCTTACTTCTATATGGATTATATAAAATTATGAACAAAAAAGGGGTACAAAAATCTTCCATCAGCTGTTTTGAAGCATACATTCTGTATTATACAATATTATATACATTTTTGGTGGTGTCAAACTAATTTTAGTTCAGCCGCCACATAAAGCTCAATTTAATGTCAAGAGGGCCAGACCAGTAAAACTGATCATATATTTTACAATTTGACAAAGTTTAGTACAATAAAAATGCTTGATTTTCAGTATGGGTGTAGTTTGAGATGTCCTGAACTCTAATATTTCAGTTATTGTCAGGAACTATGCAGCAATTTGTTTTCTTTTTTTTTTTATGACGCCTCAATTTTCAGATTTCAGGACATTTCAAGAAATATGGGCATTTTAATTTAGAATATTTCTAAATTTATACAGTTAACATGCTTGATTTTTGTGTCTGTACATTGTCAGAGATGTCCTAAACAGAAATGTACCACTCAGTGTCAGGAATTATGTATTTCATTTTTACCTCCAGCAACCCAAATAATCTGTGATAAAATTGGTCGGGCTTTTGTAATAATGACTTCGTTAAAATTTCACACTTTGCAAAGTCATCCAGAGGGCTGTATTGGATCCTTTGGTGGGCTGGTTCTGGCCCACAGGCCATATGTTTGACACCCCTGCCCTAGAGGGATTACTTTTGTGAACTGCAGCCCGTGGAAAGGGATAGTTGATTATGATCTGCTGTGCACCAGCCTAATATCACATGTTTTGTTCCACTGGCTTATCTGTACACTCAGCCTTCAGCTCATTAATGGTCTTGTTGAGGCGATACATGTAAAACATGGCACCAAGAATAAGGAAAAAGCCTATGACCACAAGAACGATGTGACAAAACATGAGGAGTCCGGCCATGGTCATATCCGAGGGCAGAAACCACACAGACACCCAGCCCCTGTGACGGTGGTGGTGAACAAACTCCGGCCCCTGTTCAATCACCAGTACGTCGTAGAACAGAGGTGAGGGAGTCTCATTAATGGGAAGATTCTTCTTGTTAGGCAGGGTGGCGGTGGGAGTTTGGAGAGTTGTTGGTAGGATTGTGGTATGTAAGGCAGATGGGTTTGCGGTTGGAATGGTTGTTGGGGTGGTGACTTTTTGGGTAGCTCCTTGAGTGGTGGGTAATATTTTTGGGGTCGGTGTGGTTGTTGAACCAACAACAGATGTTTGACCACTGGTAGGAATGGTTTTGAATTGTTCTGTGGGCTCATTTGTCGAAAAATAACTTGGCGTGACTTTTGGAGCGTCGCAAAAGTTGAACTCCTCATCATGCAGGGAGCCAACAGTACGGAGCAGTTGGTATGTTGGACTATGACACATCACATCATGTCTGTCAAGAACCACTTCCTCATTATGTCTTATCCATTTCGCAATACCTCTGATACTACATGTACAGTTCCAAGGGTTGCCACTCAGACTTACAGCCTTCAAAGCTGCATTTGACAAGAAAATATCTCCTGGAAGAGTCTTAAAGTGGTTATTCTTCAAAACAACTGAATATACCCTTCTAAGGCCCTGAAAGATGTTCTCTGGTAGGCTCTGCAGCCTGTTATCATTAAGATGCAGAATGCCCAGTGTGGTTAGTCTAGAAAACAACTGAGGATGTAGATAATGGAGGTCATTGGCTTTCAGTGAGAGCTTCTCGAGCACAGGAAGGCAGCAAAAGAGGTCTGAGGGCAATTCTCTAAGCTTTTCGTTTACATTGAAGTTAAGCTGCATGAGTCCAGACATGTTGGCAAACAAATTTCCAGGCACAGTGGTGAGGTTAGTGGCATACAGAAAAAATTCTGTTATGTAAGGCATGTGACCCATTAGCTGGTCTGGTAGAAATAACAAAGGGTTTTTGTAAATGGTAAGCTTGATCAGTTGTGGCATGTGGTAGAAGCTTTTTTCCGGGATGGCCTGAAGTCGGTTGGAGGACATGGTGAGGTTCTTCAGGTTCCTCAGGGACCAGAACACCTGAGGTGGAATGCTTGTAATGTGGTTCTCATGGATTTTCAGCACCTGAAGATTGATTAGTTTATCAAAAATTCCAGCTTCTAGCACCCCTATCTCGTTTTTATAGACATTGAGCTCAATAAGATTAGTTAATGAGTGAAAGATGGTCGGTGGAAGCCTCTTTATTAAGTTTCTGCCGAGGTTCAGAAAGGTGAGGTTGACCAGTCCATCAAAAGTCTCTGAATCAAGACTCCTCAGTTTGTTCTTATTCAGGTCCAGATTCAGCAACCCGCCCAGTCCTTCAAAAATATCTGAGCTTATGGTTTCTAACTCATTGTCATTTAAATGCAACTGTTCCAGAGTGGTCAGTGGACTGAAAACCCGAGCAGGGAGGGTAGAGAGATCATTGGATGACAGTTTGACAGACTTGAGCTGTGGAGCAACTTGGAAGGCGCTAGGATGGATCGTGTGTAAATGGCTGCGGGTCAGACTGAAACGCAACAGGAGGTCCTGGTTTGCCAAGCTCTGCTCATTTATGACATTCATGCTTGTCCTGTCAAGCTGCAGCAGGTACGTGTCAGCAGTCAGCTGTTTTGGTAGATCTGTGATGGTGTCACCAGTACACGTGACTGCACCTATGAAATTACACCTGCAACTGCTGGGGCAAAGCATGTTACAGGTGACGTGTGGCAGTGTGAAGAGGACGAGTATCGTCCAAATGGAGCCTGCAAAGTTGAAATAAAGACACATGAGATTAAATCTGATATAGGGCTGGCACGATATCAGATTTTTTATGATTATCCTGGCCAAAAGACTCTACAATAATAGTATCACTGTAATATCTATAGACAGTTTAAAATAAAAAATAATAATAATGCTATCAATTATCATCTTTAGCATTATTGATTTTGTATTTTTTTCTCCTTTTCTCAAGTCAAGGATAGTCAAACTTTTTTTGTAGAGCACATTTAAAAACTTCAACTTTTTGTGCCTGTTCAGCACTTTAGTCAACTTCAGTTGACTAAAGTGCTGAACAGGCACAAAACTTTGAGACAGGCCAAAAGAAAACAATAGACATACAGAGCTGCACAAAGGAGGATCTATCAAGGTTTCATGCTCCGATAAGATAAGAAGCCTTTACTGTCATTGTATCAAAAATACAATGAAATTGCAAGTGCCCCTCCCAGCAGTGCTTAAAAAAATATAATCACTATTGAACACGTACACATAAAAAACAGTCATAAAACAAGGGCAGGTAAAAGGAAAATCATACGCCAATGAGAAGTGGCGTCTGACCATTTAAAACCTTAAAATTAATCAATACTAAAACGTGCAAATAAATGGAAAATGAATTAAACTAAATATATGGGCATAGGGTGGTGAAGAAAAAGTCTGTAACCATAACTGCACGAAATTGTAGAAAAAGAGAAATTACACTTGATGGAAAGCCAGATGGTGTTGGGGAAGGAGACAAAGTGAGAACAAAAAGAAAGTGAAAGGAATTAAACGCTGCTAAGTTATTAGGGTATTATCAGATCTTTATTATTAACATAATATCAATATTTCACTTTAATTGTCATGGCTATCATCACAGCCCATATATCGCAACATCCCTAATCTGATATTAAGTACGTCTCATTAACGTCACCCTTCATGGCAGTGTATAGTAAAAGTTTTTAACTGTTTTGCCATTAATCTTACTCAACTCAAATATCATCATGTCAGTTTTTTAATGAATACCTGAAATTCAATTCTTGACATAATTCTCAGAGAATAATTATGATAAGTAACAATAAAAAGCATAAAACCTGACATGCAATTTAAAAAAAGAAGTTTTAAAGAAGTTAAATATTCTACCAACCTCTGAATTGAGAATCCATCATTGTTGGTATGATATTACAATTGCTCTTCTCCATAAAGAGCTGGGCACCCTGCGTATCAGGTCACCCTGCCCCATCAAAATGCCCACCCACAAGTCATTTATCACACTCCACATCCTTCACACTGCCCAACCACTGATCTTAGCCCCCTATCTCACACACACTTCCTTAAGGGTTTTTAAAATTTTATCTTAAAATAGCCAAGTAAACAAACTCAAATGTCTTAATGGGAAAGGGAATAAATTGCTTTAAATTCCACTTAGTGCAGCATTTGTTTTTTTTTAACGAAATAAGTTTAGTTCAAAAGTAAGCAAACTAAAATGTGTCTTCAGAAATTGCTCTGAAATCCAATTTTAAAAAATCTAAGTATAAAGAACACTATACAAGTAATATCATCACAATTCCACGTCAAAGTAGTAGTTATAACAGAACTTTTATTTCCAGTCACCACAAATACAAAATGGTCAGAATTGCACTTATTGCAGCATTACAATAAAACTAGTTGAATAACAAAAATTGCAATTCTGCTTAAAGTGGTGTAGCGGCTTAAGTTGAATATGAAAAAAATCATTTTTTTACTTAATGGACTAGCAGCATTACAATAAAACCTGAATATCTGCTGCAAATTGTGCTCTCTGTTTACAATGCCTGTGTGATGGCAGACGTAAACGAAGGATCAGGAGGGGCACACACTCAATGAAACTAACCGGTCCAGATCAATTAAAAAATGCACTGACCGGGCCTGATACACATCCCTCTGATCCGATCGGGACATCCCTTGTTACAACATTAATTACGAGTTTCCTACTGCCACCCCACGAGAGGAGTATTGAATTGCCTTTAACATGGTTTCTTTAGTTTTACTTGTGTGCTCAGGTTTTGAAGAGTTTTTATTTCTCATCTTGGACAGTGTCAAAAATTGTTAAGCCTTTGACGTACAAGAACTCTACTTGACATGGGTTTGACCATCGTATGAGTAGCACAGAGTATGCTCTGTCATTTCCTGTTGACTTATCTTGACAGGATGCTCTGACCCCACTCTGCCTGCGGTCCTGTTTATGGACTGAGCTGAAACAGATAACAACCATTTCTAAATCGAGTCAGTCAGGGTGTTTTGTGTCTGCAGTGTGACAGAACGGTTGTATGAACTTGGCAGTTATAGTAACAACATTTTGGTAAATAAATAAAAAGATGTCACTTTGTCATAGATTTGTGTAGATTTGACAGCTGCAGTAGAGCTTCTTTAATGTGTCACCTCTCAGCATGTTTTTTTAAAGATATAAAGAAAGTGCTTGTGTTTGTGATTAATTAGCCTCTCACTGTCTAAACCTAGTGTCAGGCGCTGATGATGTACTACTGAGTTACTGGAAACCAACAGGTTGACAAAAGCGTTCCACGTTAGCCTAGTGTGTCTAAATGTTGAGTCAACTTCCACCCCCTTGAATTTAGGGGCAAGATAATCACATCAGCATGAGCAACGTGTGCAGATTAAGCTGAATTGTTAATTTCGGGCAGATTCTTTGTGTCAGAATAAATTGTTATTAATTGCTGATTAGCTCGATCAAGTTAAGTTCTTCTCACATATTTTTCTTTTCTGAGCGAGTGTGTGTTGCTGTTATTTGCTGAACTTTTGTCATAAAATTGAGAATTAACTCAAGATTATCTAAAACATAGTCTTGCATTTTCAACAAAGAGTCCATAAATAGAACCTATTGGTGATTATGTGATCTGGAATTTTTATTTCTTTTCTTTTTACTTCAAATTGCATCTTACTGGCAATTGTCTTTGAGCATGTCTTGCAACAGCAGATGCAGTACCAAAACAAATATTATAAGTAATAACAAATGAATTATGAATTGTTTTATTGATTATTAATTATACAGCATGATTTCAAAATATACAATGCAAAACAGAAAATAAGAATATGTGTGTGTAATAGAAAATAACAGAAGAGTCAGTTGTTCTGTGGAATTTGGTCTTATTAGTTTCTTCCCTTTTTGAAGAAAGGAAAATTTTGGACATTTGCCCTTGTAGCACTCGCTGATCAAAAAAATTATTTTGCTGTTTTGCACAGAGTAATGTGTCATCATCCCTACTTTAGATATTTATTAAAGGGTTATACCATAATGTCCGAGTATAATTGTGTGCATTTGGCTATTTTTGTGTGCAAGTGGCTCAGTGAATCAATGGCTCAAAGCAGATGTCAACATTTTCTTTGATGCTGCTGTGAACAAAGCTGTGCGTCATATTTAGTCTGGTTTCTCTGAAACATTCTCGCTTCATCAACCTCTGTGTGATTCAGATCTTTTCACAGCAGCTCTCACATTGTGTGGACTAAAGCCTGTGAGTCAGCGTCCACCACCAAAAGACCCAGTCTAATGAACCTCACTGTGCATTAAATCACACGTCACCGCAGATGTGCAACATGTGCCACATTCCTTCACTTTGAGGTTTCACTCCGATCTGATCCCTCTATTGACTCTTTTAGGTCCAGGCTCAAAACATACTTTACTCACCAGCATTTGATTCCTCCTCATTTGGCTGTTTTGTTTTGTTTTTATTTATTTGTGCATGTGCTGATGAGCTGTGTGCATTGATTTTCATGTTTTGTTTATTTTGTTTGAACTTTTATTTGTGTTTTTAGCTCTGTTCTGTGCAACACTTTGGTTGTGTTTGGAATTGACTTGACTAGTATCGACTGCTTAAAATATTTCTGAAGTAAATACAGAATAAAAGTAGGTATAGAGGGTTATTTATTGATATGTTGTTCAGTAGTATTGTGACCATTTTTGATTGGAAAGCAATGCAACTTATTGTCTCCTTTGTCAAACCTCTAAAAAGTGTGCATTCTGTGACCAAAACATCTGCAATACTTCTTCTCTTCTTCTTTTTTTTTTTTTTTTTTACAAAAGATAACAAAACGAAAAGTACGTATTCACATTATTTATTTTGTAAAATAAACAACAGCTCAGCATTTCTAGCAGTGACGGATGTGATGTTTGTTGGCAGCAATACAAAAACATGTTATGCCCAATTCTGCCGCAAGAGAGCGACATAAACACAAGCAGCAGGCAAATAAAATCCCTGTGAAAATAATAATAATGTCTTTGCAGTCAAGTCCACTTTGTCATATGTGACCCTCAAGTATTTCCAGTGAGTAGCTGATTATTTACAGATGTACAGCTGCGGTCTGAAGATCTTTCATGAAAGCAACTCACTGCTGTGGAAATATTTATTCATGACTTTGATTATGGCATAAATTTATATTGCTGGAATAAATGCAGTGTGGTTATATTACTGGTGTTTTGAGTCTTAAGGCTAGGTTGGGCTTTGCAGCCAGATTTCACAGTGGTCCTCGTCCTCATGCATCAGTGTCAGACGCAGTACTTCCAGAAGCAAGCTGCAGACAAAAGGAGATGAAGATGTCTTACATGCAGATTATTAACTGCAGATATTAGGGACTGTACTTCATTTATCAGAGGGCGTCAGCTGGCGTGTGATTTTTCTTTTTTTTTTTTTTTTTTTAAATATCATGACCCTCCCTGGAGATACAACTGTTTTTTTTCCTTGAGCCTCCTCAAGTGACTGCCATAAATAACCATATTTCACACACTGTGGCGTAAATGGTGTAATTATTGGTGATTTTTAAAGAAAACACGCCTTTAAAACCCACCTATGGGTTTTGGAGTTTTGAGGGTATTTAAAATCCAAAATCAAGAAACATCACTTCTTTCCCAGCAATTAAAAAAAATATTTTGCATTTTGCACCACCTCCTCCCCTCTCACAAATAACAAACGGTCTCTTAATTAGTTTATATTCTGCATTTTTATCCAGAAGTACTGAATCTAACTCACGTTCACCCCTCTTCCTTGATATGGATTTGCCCTCTGCCAAGTTGGCTGTGAGCTCCCTCTCCAGCTCCAGGTCCTCCCTCAGCGCCCGCAGCTACAGGCAGAGATCAGAGTGATTAAATGCACCACGACAGGTAGACGTCACCTCAGTATCGATACACCATCTATTCAGGAAGCAGTTTCACAGCTTTTTCATTCAGAGCCTCATGTCTATGTAGAATTAACATTTTGAGGAGAAACAGACAAAAACACTTAGCAAATTATATAATGATTTTTTTTCCAAAGTTACTTCAAGGTGAATCAGTAAATATTCTTACCTCCTCTAATTCAGCTAAATTGTTGGCCAGCTCCAGACCTGCAGATAGGAAAACCAATCATCGTCAAAGAAAGGGATGCATCTGTTTCATTAACATATGTTCCACCATTTTATTTAATCTCTCACCTAGAGCATCATCCTTTTCATCAGGAACTAAGCTCTTGTGTAGCAACAGTGCGAGAATCTTGCTCTGAGGATCTGCATCTTCTTTTGGAATAAAAACATGGTTCCCTGCACATATAAAGCAAATAAAAATGCAACTTTAAGCACCATGAATATCACAAAACATACACAGAAAATCACATCCATCCCATTTCATAGAGCAGTGTCATCTTTTAACCTATTGCACTTTGGCAAAGCTGAACAATTAAACCCACAGTAGCACTAATTTAAGGGGTGCAGTAGTTGCATGCAGAATCCTCAGCAGCATTTTTAATCTAAAACAATACCATTTTTGCACACTTACCTTGATTAAATATGCTCCGTCCCTCCACATTTAGCGCACCCTGCAGCAGTAACAAACCCAGCAGTCCTAAGCAGTAGTTCACAACTGTAACCCTATCCATAGTACGCATTGTAATGTCCCAAACTATCGCTACACTATGAACACTCCCTCAAGCAAGACAAGCAATCCACTGCCTTGGGTCCATCCCGTCAATACATTTATCCTCTCAGGGGCCGGGAGGAGGGGCCAGTCAGCCCCTTGCGTATTAAATCAATAGCTAGTCATCGGGAGTTTCGTCAATAGGCCACCTTTTCACATGGACCATGGAGCGTCTGATTGAAATATGGTGATCTGACGCTGAAGGCGAAGCCAGTAACCCTACATCACTCTGACATGTGTGAATCAAACCGAGCGAGGAAGTTATCAATCAGCCTGTTGGTTATGAGAGACGAGAATCAGATGTTCTTGGCACTTGCAAGTCTTTTTCTTTTATATTAATTGCTTCTTTAAATAGATACATGGGAGTGTGTTGGTCTGGGGAACGAGGTGGTGGGGGGAGTAAATTGATTCAGTCTCTAAGTGCATCATAGCCGGAGATGAGATCCTCAATCTTGGCTTCAGGACTGATTTGGAGCTGAAGGGACATCCATCACTGCGACCGAGCCAACTGCCCAACACCTCCCAATTCAGGGTGGTCTATTTTGTGCATCAAGGAAATCACATCTCATACCTCTGCCAGTGGAGTAGGCATTGTGCATGTGCAGTGTTAGGGAAATGAGCTGGCTGGCATCTACTGACTTTGGCTGGTGAGGTCTCATAAAATCTGCCTTGCTGGCCTTCACACTTAACTTAGGAGCCTGGTGACGTCTGGCGTCTCGCATCCAAGATCCTTTTATAAATTCCTCACTTTAGTCACTTCACTTTTTGAACACACAGCAGCTGATCTGATGTCTGAGTCTGATGAACACCCAAACTAGCAATGTGTAGCAACCTCAAAGTGTCAAATCAGCAATTTGTAATTTCAGCCATATAGAGTAAAACTAAATGGATTTTACGAGGCACCTGAAACAGTCATATCCCCAAAACAGAGACACAAGGGAGCTTATTGTTCGTATCAAGTAAATGTCAGCTGAAGGACAGAGAAAGCATGAAAGGGGAGGGAGGAGATGATATGCAGTAAAGGTCCAGAGGCTGGAAGTGAACCTGCAGCCACTGAAGCCAGGACATTGCCTTAGTACATGGGGCACCCACTATACCCACTAACCTACCAGGTGCCCCACATTTTAGGCTGTTTCTAGGATTTTAGGACGTTTCTAGAATTTCAGGACATTTCCAGAATTTTTCGGCTTCAAGGGCTTCGCTAGGACATTTGTCGGGAGTGTGGGGGATCTTTCACTGGCAATTTTTTTGATAAACATGCTCTATTTTGATGCTTTTTTATGTATTCTGGCACCTTATGTATACTTAAAGTACAAAAACAATTCCCAGTGTGAATCACTTTATTTGTATTGTGAAGTAGAAAATGGTTGGGGGGCCACCCAGCACTGTATTGGGGGCCAGATTTGGCCTGCGGTAGGTTGGCTATTACTGATTAACCCAATTTGAGTCTCTGTTAATGTGTTTGATGTGTGCTGTGATTAATAATAATAATAATAATAATAATGATAATAATAACAACACATTTTATTTATAGAGCACTTTTCACAGTACTCAAAGACGCTTAACGGAGACATGTCAACTAAAGTCAATAAATCATACAGAATAAATAAAAACAAGATCAGTAAAAGCAGGACAAAAAGCATGAAATGTGGATAAATCAAACATTGAAAGCAGATTTTAAAAGGTGGGTCTTGAGATGGGATTTGAAAGTGTTGAGGTCAGAGCAGTCTGAGAGTGGTTAATCCTGTTTCTGCTCCCATCCAGTCCACTCAGTCATTAATGACAGAGGTCAGGGCCGTGTTGACCTCATATGTCACTGAAGAATTAACAGTAAAGCAACATTGAGAATGAACACAATGTGAAGGCGTCTACCAAAAGTGTCATTGATTGTCTGTTGAATTGACCACTAATACCTGTTCAGTATGACTGATGTTCAGTAAAGAAAATTAATTTCAAACAGGCATAGTGCAGGTGTGGGAAACACCTGCAGGTTGACATGATGAACACTAGAGGGAGCAATTACATTAACATAATAATACCAGCTGCTGTAATATCATGTGACACGTTTCTCTCTGTCTGTCTCTCTCTCTCTCTCTCTGTGTGTGTGTGTGTGTGTGTGTGTGTGTGTGTGTGTGTGTGTGGCCTACAACAGAGCCCTTTAAGAGATTATGTTTATTCTAGTGCACTAGCCTGCTGTATTTGTTTGTGCAGATAAGAGAGAGTGCACACGAGGAGCACATAGACTGCTTGTTACACACCGTCACTTCTATGTGCACACGTGTGTCCTCTTCATTCAAACAAACACGACGTGTGTGGTCAATATTTGATTTTAGCCGCGTGCAGCGCGTCGAAGCATCATTATTCATTTGGAGCATTGATTAAGCTCAGGGAGGTGTGCTCCTTTTTGCTTCGTGCTGAAGACTTCTTGCAGCTGCAGATGTCTATAGTCACTGGACCTTGGGGAGGGAGTTGCATCAAGTTAAGCAGCAGCAACTATAATTTTACCGGAAGTATGATAATTCAGTCTTCAAAATTAAATCGCAAGTTAAAAAGCATCGTTCACGGCAGCTGGTAGTGATCCGTAAAAATAAACAATAAATGCTGTAAATACTAAATACACAATAAGTCTTGATTTTTTTGATTTGTCATTTAACCACTATAGTTTTTAAATAAACTAAAGTCATGTGTTTTTGTGTGATTTAATCTGTTAATATTCAATAAAAAAAAATCAACCCATCAACAAATGATAAAACAATGAAGAAACACAAAACTTACAGTGTGTTTCGACAAATTATAGAACAAGAAAAGGGACGAGGACATCAGCACAGTCTGATCCTGAAAAATCGAAGTCTTTTATTTTGACATGTGTGAGCGGAAGTCGTGCGTTGAGCCGCGGTGGCGTGTTGTGCAGGTTGTATGGAGGTTCAGGGAGGGAGGGACGCTCGTAGAAAACCGTGACACGCCAGCTTCAGCAGTGTAGCTGCAAGGCAATTAACGTCCGGCAGCGACGCACCGGGAGAGGGTGGCCACCGAAACTAATCAGGAGCGCCGTCCAGCACCTGAACCATCAATCGGGTTTATGAGTAAAGGCGATCAATCAGCCTGCGGTTAACCTTCGGTGATACGCGGAAGTGTAATTCAACGTCAACGGTGTCTTTTGACTTATTATCGGTGACAACATGGCTGAATGTAACGTTAGCATCGACAAGAATAAACTACCTGGAGTGAAAGAGGGTAACGACCACGACACACTGCTGCTGTTAGCTGTTAGCATCACACGTAGCTAGTTAGGTGACGCTTGGCTAATGCTAACACAGGTGTTTCTGTTTGGCGTGATGGTTGTTAGCACAGCCTGCTAGTTGATGCTAGGTCGAAAGAGTTAATGCTGGAGTCAGGTAGCAAGCACTGATAAGACCTCTCAGTAACTGGGTACAGATTTTTCTACCAGTCAGTGTCTGTTTCCAGTCAAGGCAGGGAGGTGAAACATGCATTTAGCTTGTTTGGACATTGTATCTCACTTCATATTTTCCTCTGTTTGATTGTTGGTGAAATGGTTTGTGGGCACAGCTAAGGGGACACACTGGTGGATTTACACAATCTGACACGACACCAGTGTGTGGAAATACAGAGTGGGAAACGTGTCATTTTATTTATTTTCATTTGTACAGGGGATGTCTCAGAGTTTTTTAAACCTGGAGCTACATCACTGTACTTTCAGACGCAACACAAGTATTTCAACCTTTGAAACCTTAACAGTTTTTAGTGTGATTTCTTTCAAAAACATGGGGGGAAAAGGTAACAAGCAACCTGGTAAGAAGTGTTTCAAGAAATGTATCTAAAAAAAGTTAAAGCTAGGAGAAAATGTCCAGGGAAAAAAGAAAAAGCCAGGGAAAACTATATTTATAGCTTATCATAGTGGCATTTAAAATTAAGTTCCAGAGTAATTATAATTTCAAGCACTTTTTCCATGTCATTTCCTTTTAAATTTGTTTTTTAAAATTACTTTTTTTTCTGACTTAAAGTTAATTTTCTCATACTTTTTGCCAATTTCTTGCTCATTTTTGGGGTTTTGTTGCTTATAACCTTCTTCTTATGATTTTCCTAAAGAAATTAAGCCAATTTGCTCAAGGTTTTAAGGGTTAACTGTAACATTAGATGTGTTACAATAAAACTGCCTTAACTCAGCTACAAGCTGGTCCTCAGCATCACAAACAAAAATAAAAACACAAAATGAGACATAAAAACATAGGAAGTCTAGTGTAGATAGTATATGAGCTTGATATATATGAAATATATGTATGTTGTAAGAAAATAAGCAGGAATTTAGCACAATAAAAAATGAAATTTATAATAATAAATAATGGTAATTTTATGGACATTTTTCTCTATTTTATTATTATCTTTCAATATTTTTTCTCTCACACTCTCTCTTTTTAAAAACTAATTTTAAGGTCATTTCTTTTCCCTATTTTATTGTAACTTGTTAGTCACCGAATTGCTTTTTGCCTTTTTAGCCATGTTTTCAAAAGAAAGAGACCAATATGCTCAGATTTCAAAAGTCTAAGTGCATGTGAAAGGCATCTGAAGGCAGCATGAGAAAACTGATGTCTTTCCAGGTCTCAAAGGGTTAAACTGGGTGTGAAAGAAGGATCTCTGACCATAATTGTTTTTTGGAGGCAACACAGGAATAAGTGCATGCAAAACTGATTTAGTGATGCATTCCTGTCTCGTACTGTGACTTGGAAGTAGAGCGGAAAGTATAGGATTGGAGTTGTTTTGGAAAGTATAGTCAGGTGACTTGTAGCCGTAGTGCTGACACATGCAGGTGTTTGCCTGTAGTAAGGTATGTGGAGGACAAGATGCTTTGATGAAAGCAGCATGGAAAGGGACCTCTTCTTTTCAAATTTCTTATCTGACATATCCGATTACACTTTGCTTTTGGCTGTAAAGTCTCTAACTGCTTTGAAACATTATCCTGAAAGACTTTGTGAGCAGTAAGAAAGAACCAACCCCCTTCCTCATGACTTTTATACACACTCAAAACTTTACCTGCTGTTTCTGATGTAAAGTTGAGAAGCAGGTGGAGAGTGGGTTTTTCCACACAGAGGCAGGTTTTGGATGGGATGCTGCGCTGGAAGGGAGGACCTGTCCTGTTAGTGTGAAGCAGCTGCTCAGCAGGATGCTTGTTATTCTGGTCAGAGAGAGAAGGAACATGCATCCCCACCGCTTTGCTGGTCTGCAGGGGGAAAGACTGAGAAAGCTGTTGGACAATTTTCAATTTCATTCCTCATGTGTTATAAAAATAGTAAATATTGTGAGCTGTCTAGCTGTCCCGCTGTAGTGTACCTCACTGAGCGTGTAATTTGCATTTTCCCTCTGCACATAAAGCACAAAGACTCGACTCTTGTGGTCATTTGTGTATTGTGGCTGATTTTCTGTTTCCAGCACAAAGGGATCAAATGATGGTGCGAGAGCTTAAATCAGAGCAGCTGTTGTGAAAACTAGACTCAGTTAAATTTAGCATTTTGCCTAAATGTTAACTTCTACAGGCTTTTAAGGAACTTGCCCACAAACCCCAAATTGTTACAAACAACTACTGTATAGAGCTTCAACAGCCAGAATCAATCTCAGTTTCTTGGCTAAGAGGATTAGGCATATGGTTGAAAAATGCTCTGTGTTAATCAAATCCCATACTGGTCGGAGGCAGTGAGTGGGGGGTTTTGTGGAGGTCTCGCCCTCCTCTTCACAGCATCTGCTGAAAACCCAACCATCCACACAGTTGCCGCCCAACATATTAAACCAGACAATCTGGACCACTCATCAGTGTTTTGTTTGAATCCCGGGCGTTTTTGTGCTTGTCAATAATGCACGCCAACACATAGTCACCGACTGTTGGTGGTTATTCATTTTTTATGTGGATGAGGTAATGTTTGAGAGCAGACGATGAGCTGTGGGCCTGGCAGTGTGAGGTTGTTGAGTGTGGCTGTTCTCTGTAAGGAAAGCTCAAAGGAGTAAATACAAGATTAGTGTCATAGAAAGGATTGATACGAAATGACATAAATCATTGTCATCGTATATCAAGAGTAGGTAAAAGAAAGGAAATTAAATATTTGTGGAGTTGGGTCTTCACTGAACAGAACGGCAGCCAATAGTAAAGTGTTGCATGGCTGCTTGCAGGATGAAATTATGGCTTAATTTTGTCCTTATATTTGATGTGATAATGTTTACTCAGGTTTTGCAGCTGGAGAAAACTTTCTTACTGCAGTATTTTAAGATGTGCTTAACAGAGGGGAGTTAAATCCATGTTGACTGAACTGTAGAGTTACATGTTTTAAGGTACATACGCCCTATGCTTCCATAATTAGCTGAGGTTGTAAGAAAGGTCTTACATGTCCCCTTAGCTTCTCTTGTCTCCTACGTAGGAAAGTGTCAACAGTTGAAGACTGCTGGTGGATCTCGAGTATTCAAAGAAAGAGAGGCTGCCTCATTTCAGAACAGTTGATTGGGATATGTGGTGATGGTATCAGTTTTTAAGGAGAAATTCTCCCCTCCTACAACCGTAAGCACAGTTGTTTCCAGAATGAGTGTTCGCAGCATTTTGGCAGTATCTCTAATATTAAAACCATAAATGGAAAGTCGGCTGTAGATTTTAGATTTTCTAGTAAAGATGGCGTAAAATGGAAACTGAGCAGAAAAATGTCTCACAGGCTAAAAGACCTCATGCTGACTAATAAATTAGGTCTGAGCTTCGATAAGATAACTCATTCTTTGTGGCTGATTAATGTATTGTAACTACATCAGCATTTGGATTCATTACTTGATTTTGAAAACCTATAATTAGATATTTTTCTCTGTCTGTGTCTTACTGATAAACACAAATTATTTTTTGTTAGGGGGAAGTTTAATAAGTAGACCTCATTTCCACAACATCAGCCTTTGTTTGGCCTACTGCGGTCAAAGGGCGAATGATTGTTCCTCATTCATAGTTTCACTTTGTCTTTGCAGACAGAAAATAACCAAACCACACACCACTTGCCAGATGTCCACACTTTTTATCAGACTGAGAAAATGTTTGGTCTCGTTTCTTCTCTGTGAAAAATACAAACGTACAGTTTTTAAATGTCTTATTTCATATTCAACCTGTCTTATATCCTTGGGGCATTAAGTGTGACACAGATTGTTTGATTTTGCCTCGATTACATTACATTACATTGTAAACTGACAACAAGAGCAACTGTACATAAAAGATACTCACAAATTAAACCTCACCGAAATTGAGATTTCCTGTTCTTGATTTTGGTTCAAATTTTAGGTGTTTTTTCTTTGTAAACGTGCAGGCAGATCAGCCAGATGTTGAACACCTACAGCTCTTAATGTCAGATAAAGATCTAACATCTCAACTGCCTCAAGTTTGACTTGTACTAGCTGCATAGCTTAGAGTCTGAAAAACCACAGGCACACAGTTGAAACTAATTTTAAACTTTGGCGTTCTTAGCATCACTTTTTTAATTTCTTTCTTTTTTTTTCTCCAGTGTGCCGAGACTTTGCTGTGCTGGAGGACCACTGCCTGGCCTACAACCTCCAGGAGCAAGAAAGTAAGAAACTACAAATCAGCAAATGATTTTTCTTTTCCTCCCAGACCATATTGCAAATGTGAATTAGTCTGGAACCTCTGTTAATTCTCGATTTCCAAGAGGCGTTATCAAGGGGTTATTAACATGTTACGGAGCACTGAGACTGTTTCATCTAAGTGCCCTGTTGCAATGACAATAGCTGGGAAAACTGTTTCAGTGGAATGAAATCTGTCAGCCAGCAGCAGCAACCATGTCATTTTCAGCTGACAAAACAAACAACAATGTCACCCTACAGGGTAAAAACCATGGTAGCGTTCCCCAGTTGAAAAATAACTGCCTGCATGGACAGTAATGTTCACATATGATTTTGGGCAAGCTTGAATTACATTAATCAGTTCTATCTCATCAGGTCTGCTCAGTCTAGAGCACAGTGGTTCCAGCCAATCACAGTACATGAACGCCTGACTTGATACAACGGGAAATAAAAAAACACCCAAATAAAGGAAATATGTAAACAAACTGCAAGTTGGTTTATTATGAGTTGGTATATATAACTTTGGCCAAATCTGGTCAGAAGTTCGACAAAAATGGAGTGCCTGGAAGGTCACCTGGTAGACCCATTTACAAAGGCTTTGTCCGTGCCGCAGCGGCCGCGGGTTCAACTCCAACCTGTGAGCCTTTGCTGCATGTCATCCCCTCTCTCTCCCCCTTTCATGCTTAAGCTGTCTTATAATATAAAGGCAAAAAGCCAAAAAAGAAAGAAGTATAGCAAAAATCCTTGTAGTCAAGAAAAGCTTTAAGTTGATTTTTCTTTTGTTAGAGAAAGTGCCACCTAGTTTGTTCAATACTGATGTGATAGCAGCTTGAACAGAAAGTTCCATATCAGCTGCCTGCCGTTGTCTCTGTTGCTCTCAAAAATACCTCAACCAGGCTCCTCTTTATCGCCATCATCTTAAATGTCTCATATTGGATGAATGGTTGTGATTTGCACAGCAGATGAGGGGGGACTAGACACATCTGCCAGAGCAAATAAAACCAAAGCTCATAGATTCGATTGACTCCCGGGAGAGACGGGAAAACTCCTATTTAGCTCAAACAGGGGATGTCTGCCCTCCTGCTTTTCTACTTTGAACATTTCTGATCAATGATTTGTGATCAACTTTAGTCAGAGAAAGCTTGGATGCTTTATCGAGATGAAAGAAACTGGAGTGTTCATACAGACACTGTAGGTCTTTTCCCTTTTCTGGACGGTCTGTTTAAACACTTAAGTCATCTATTGTTGTAGTGTTTTCTTCATCAGACCGTTACGTCACTGTGAACTGTTTTAGTCAAGCAGCCCAGCTGTATTCCTCCTGTAGGGCACTTCATGCTTACTTTGTGAAAGAACAAACTATGAAAGATGGTTTTTAGAGCGTGACAGAAGAAAATGAATGCAGTCCACGATGCTCCTTTTTTTCCCTTCTGGAAAGTTTGTCAAGTCTAACAAACTGCAGCGTCAGTGGCTGCAACCTGTTTAAGCCCACATAAAGCCTGCTTCAGCCACACAGTTAACTGTGTGAATGGTGCAGGATGCCACAGCAATACTGTATCAGGGCAGGGCTGTGGCAGACTACAGTGGACTGGTGCATGTGATTTGTTTGGATCAAACTGATGTGTGTGATGCAGCTAGAGCACAGAGAAGCTGGATCTGAAGCTAAAGGCACAGTCAGCTTAGCAAGGGGTTTTATAGGGAGCACACTGTGAGATACTATTGTCTCTTACTGTGTGTGTGTGTGTGTGTGTGTGTGTGTGTGTGTGCACGCGTGCTTGTGTTTGTGTGTACATGTTGTGCAAGTGCTTGTGCCTGCATGCCTCATTAGATTAGCTGGTGCTTTTATGTGAGCTCATATGCGTGTAATTAGCCGGCATCTTTTTCACATGATTTAAAAGGCACTTTAGAGACTTTAGAGAGGGTTTGTTCCCATGCTGCTGCTGATTTTTTTCTCAGTTACATTAAGTTAAACTGCTGAAATCTCATGATGATAATAACATTACAACTTGTTTCTCTCTCTTATCAAAAGCTTATTTTGCTTTTGGGTTTCTTGTTGAAATAGTCTCAGGAACTGCTTGCCTCTCACTGTAGGTCATCTCCTGCTGGAGACAGGACATTTTCTGACCGTGATATAACATGGCCTTCATTTAATCACACATAAATGAATATCTGAAGATAGTTAATAGCCACCGCAACTCCTTATATTCTTCACCTGCCAGGAACCATAAGAAAGAGGCTACTGCTTTTAGGTTGTGCAGGAAATTATTTACATTTCTTTGTTCAGCATTTGATTTTAATGAATGGATGAATTGAGAGTAGACAGTAGAAACATGAATGCTTCTGCTTATCTGCACTAGACAATATTGGGTTTTTTTCAGTTTCCATAAATACGTCACCCTAAAAACTAAAATTACTCATCAAGTTCTGCAAGATAGAAGGCCAGATGTCAGCCAGCCTCACCCTAAGTACAGATTAGGCTCTGTTTTAGCTGCGATTAATTGAGCTCTGACTGCCTGTCGATGTGTTGTCATTAACCCTTTCAGAGCCTTTGTGATCCATGACCAAGGCCCATCTCCCTTTGCTCACTTTATTGTCACACTAACTGATCCGCTTTGAGCTGGAAAAATCTTTGTTTCTCCATTGACCCTGGAGGTCACTGAGACAAATGCTGGCTGACATGGCCTGACAGTTTTCTAAATATCCCTGAATGTCCCTTTTTTCCTGGATCACATCAACAGATGGCCATCCCAAAAGAGGCTTTTTAGCACAATCACTTTAAGATAATGTGCAGTTAAAGCTGGCTTTTACCTCCATTCAGAGTGCAGAGCATGAAGCATCCAAATGTCACATGGAAAACATTTCTTTATGGCTGTATCAGCATTTGCTGTGTTTGTCTCTGGAATTAGTTTTCTCTATTTCAGTGTGCAGCTCCTCACGGATATGTCTGTGGTTCAGATAGTCCAGCGTTCTCACCTCAAGTCCCCTTTCTTTAAATGATGCGAGACCTCTTCAGGGTTGAGTTTGTTGAATGAACTAACGTCACAATGTCTAGTCACTTTTTAGTTTTTGCTGCCTTGAAAGATGAATCAATTTTCCTGTAGAAAAATGTGTCAGCAGATAAATGATAGCCCTATCTTGAGTTGTGACACCAGTTTTTCCACTCAAATATCTTTTCGTGAGATGTCATAAACTCAAACAATTGATTGGCGTCATCCCCCCAAAAAATCAATGTCAACCCCCTTGACTTTTTATCAGGTCGCCGCAGCTGTGACTCACAGTTTCCTCTTTCAATCCCACCGCTCAGAAAGCAGAAACTTTATGGAGCCTCTCACGGGTAAATTGCCAAACGTAATTTGGTCCTTTTCACATGAAAGCTGGGAACAGATCGATAGGCAGGTGAAACAGAGCTGAGCTAGTGAGTGATGCTCTCCATGCTCACCAAGTGCTCGGTGTGCGTCAGCAAGCAGGATTTATCATCTGTTATGGCCCAAAGCGTGCCATCACACAACCTTGGAACGGCACCTCAGCTGCGAACATTCATTTCTCACTGACTAAGAGCGCTCTCTGTTTATTACCAGAGACTGAAGCGTCTGTGTCCACAATGTTTATCTTGTTCTCTTCTGACCATCACAACACTACCGCTCCTCAGAGAAGAAAACATCAAGAATGTGTGGATCTGTAAATAAACTCCCCAGTGCTCTGCTGTGTCGCTCATCTAATTCTTCGTCACTCCAAGCCGGCCAAGCCTGCTGAGCTACTCCTGGTTTGTGTGTACATGTGTTTTAAGAGCAGTGCTTATGTGTTTATGTCTAACAGTTGAGAGCCACTTGGCGTCCAACGTCAATAAGAGCCGTCTGGTGCAGAAGGACCTGCAGGTGGCAAAGAAGCTGCAGGAGGAGGAGGATCAGAGGGCCAAGGTCCAGAACCAGAACAAGCATGGTGAAATGTGGGTGTCACACACACACACACACACACACACACACACACATTTATATGCAGACCAGCTTCAACATTGAAAAACTACTGACAGATGAAGTGAATAATAATATACCAAGTATATCAACTCATGGCAACAGCTCTCTCCAGTGGCCTACCCCCAGCGGGAGAGTGCGCCATGCCACACTGATGAGGAACGCTAGAAGAGCTCAAGGTGTACACCTGGCCTTCAAATTCACCAGATCCCAATCCGATCAAGCAGCTGTAGATCGTGCCAACACCCCAACTCGCACACAGGACGCAAAGATTGTTCACTCCCCGTCTTTTGGGGGTTTTAATATTGTATCTGATCAGTATATGTCTTTATCAAAGTACAATCTCAGTGGGAGAAATTGATGATAAAACCACAAACACTCATTTAATATGATAAATTACTTGACAGTTAGCGTTTACTTTTTTTAAAAAGTATACATTTATTTAATCATTTAGGTGTAGCTATAACCATCCTTCTAAGAGCAGACTTTGTATCAGTTTAATTTCTGAGCTTAAATGCTGCTCAAAGTCTTCATTAGGTTGTCAGCTTACTTCTGCAATAGCTATGTACAGTTGCGTCGCTGACAGCATCTGTTTCAGATTAATTTAATCTTGTTTAAATACTCCCAAACCCTACCTAGACAGATTTATGCTTCTTCAACGAAGTGATCCATCGCCCCTGCCAAAGACAACTCTAAACTGATTTGTTGTTCAGTGTAGAGTCAACCCTTTTATTGTTGTAAATGAGTCAGTCATGTCTTGCATTCAGTACCAGCTTGCTTATGCTCTTTCATTCAGTTACTACCGGAGAACAAAGATGCGAAGGTTTGGCTTTGCTAGCCGGGTCAAAGATAAGCATTTCTCTGGTTACTGAAAAGACGGATTCATATATTTAGAGAACACATATAAGATGTATTTTACTGAACATTTCTAATCTCACTTTGTGACAAAGAGTTTGTGCTCACAAAAGATCACACAACATAAACGTGTCTAGCTTTAATGAAAAAGAAGTGTATCGAGCCTGACAACAGCTTGATGTGTTGTCTTCATAAACACAGAGGAGAAACACAAGCAGCCTCAGCAGATAGTTCACAGTTTTTGTGGTCTCTCTGTGGTATCTCCGTAGCCCTGATATATCATTATATTTTCTGTGGGGTTTGGGTCAGCTCCGGCTGCACGTCCAAAGCTCTGCAGACATGTAGTGGTTGGATTGCACCCCCAGGAAGAGACCAGATGCTCCACCATCAATGCAGGCCGGCCAATGCTGCCTGCCATGTTGCACACTGCCATCCACCCCACACTTTCAGTGCCACCTCATGTACACCCACTCTCAGACGTTCAAATAAATACACACACACACACAGAGAAATGCAGCATCACTTGTTTCTTAGTATGTACTGATAAAGACTTATTAAGGTGCTTCTGTCTGTTAACTTTTGTCAGCTTAAGTCCTCCTGAGCTGTTGGAAGCTCGGGTCAAATACAGGTGCAGCGCTGGCTAATTATGCTGTTACTCTTCTTTTTAAGTAAAGCATTACACTCATGAACATCTACACACACAAACCGAGAAATGATATTTGCCTAGCAGCCCTCCAGGCAGATGGTGTTATTTTCAAAATCACGACGTTTAAAGATGTGAGTGAGTCAAAGTGAGCTGTTATGATCAACATCGCAACGGGTTCCTGCCTGCAGCAAACACGCTACTTCTTAAAACATGTTAGATAAATTCCCCGCTGCTCTGTGTTTCTCTGGTGTTACATGATTAATTCAACTGTCGTGCACTTCTTAGATCACTGTGTGTTTTTTCATATATAATAACACAGAATTTATGTTTTCATGATTAATTGAGGTTTTGCACTGATTTAGTGTTTTTGTTTTCTTTGAAAGTCTCAGTTTGCTCTATTAATACTGTCCTGACTGTGAGGGCCAGAGTTAACTTTATACTCACAGCAAGTCAGGCTAACATGTACCCCATAGCCTTTGCCCACTAGATAAAAAACCCACTAACATTTCCAACCCACTTCTGACCTGACTGAGCGTGTGGTGAAAGAACGTGTTGAACCCTGGCTAAAAAATTGCATATACGTGCTAATTTTGGTGGGAAATGAGGATATGTAATGTTAAGTACCTAGTGGTGTGAGATAATAGTATTGAGGATTAGGGGATGTAAACTAAAGCATCAGCAAGACATGCTCGAAAAGGGAGACACTGAAGAACTAAATAAATTTGTATGAGAAAGATAAAGGAATAAAGTTGTGTATTTAAAGCATTTATACATTACATGATATGTTTATGCAGGTGTATAAGTAGTATCTGAACCCTGGCTCATGTACGGTTCATACGGTCCCTTAAAAATCTTAAAAGGCATTCGATTCATTAATCTATAAATAAGACCTCAGTTGGTATTAAAAAGTCTTAAATTAGGCTTTCAAAAGTCTTAAAATGCTCAGGTATGCTAAGTAGGATATTATGAACCATTTTTTTCTGACATTTCATTATAAATTCCAAATAATTCGTAATATCTGTTTTTTAAATAATTAACTTAATTCTATGTCAAGCATATCAGGATAGAAGAACCGACAACACACATATACATTTACAACATCCAATCAATCGAAAAATGACCACGCTTTTTTCAAGGAATGGATACTTTAACGGTGACATTATTTCATGTTATTTTCATTTTTTATTCTTGAAAGATTTAAATCACCAAACATTTTAACTTGAATATAAAAATATCCTGTTTTATATTGAATTAAACACGTGGGCAAAATTGTCCCTTACTAAGAATTTCTGTTGGTTCAGGCTTATTTTTCTCCAGTTTTGGTTATTTTAAAATTGGTTTTAATTCTGAATGTCATAAAAAAAAATCTTTAAAAGTCTTAAAAAACTTTCCTGAAGCTTTAGGAACCCTGACATGGTAACAACATCTTGGCAACAATATTTTCCCAATCCATATGATTTACAAACATTACTAATTAAACATTTTTAGTTCTTAACTGTCATGATCCTGAAGCTAGTACCATTTGTCTATATGTTTTAATGTTCTCCAAATCCCTCCCCATGTACTCATGAACCTTTGGGAACCTCAGAGAGCGTCAAGACATTGAGATCGCCCAGGAGATTCAGGATCAACTGGTCCGACAGGCAGAGCAACAACGACAGCAGGAAGAGAAGGATGCGGTAAGAAACACGCACCCATACTGACATTTCTGCCCAGTCAAGCACAATGTAAGGTACATGCAACCTTCACTGACTCCAGGTATCGCTGCTCGGTACTGGGTGGGTCATTTCATTTGAATCATCACTTTCTTTGTGCCTCTTCATTGTTGTTATGGAATGACGTCTATAGTTACCTGACCTGTATTTTTTTAATTATCTTTATGGCCTACATAAGAGCAGATATTTAAGTATGTTTGTATGAGACAGTTTTAGGTTGTTGTAAATGTTTTTGCATTGTTGATAAATGAGACTGTTTCAGAGGTAGGTGTGTGTGTGTGTGTGTGTGTGTGTGTGTGTGTGTGTGTGTGTGTGTGTGTGTGTGTGTGTGTCCAATGAGACTAGACAAAGAGCTTCAGTTCACTTTTTTTCCCCTTTTATTAAAATTTTAGTAAATCTGCCAAAATATCTCTGATGTCACTGATTATTTCTTGCTTTAAATTGAGGAAGTGATGGGTCTCTCTTCTCCCTGGTTCTGTGAAATAACACAAATTGGCCCCAGTATGGCACAAACATCAGAGAATGATGCATCTCACCACTGTAATCTGATATGTTTGAAGGAAAACTCGCTCAAAGAGAAACCTCAAAACAAAGTGACATATTTGTTACAGATTGGCCAAAACAGACCCTTTTTTTTCTTCAATATTCCAGTGGGATGATGTGTTTACTGTGGCCTCGTTTGTTTGTAGGCCATAGCTCGTAAGCTGCAGGAGAAGGAGATGAAAGAGGAAAAGAGGAGACAGAAGCAGCTGGAAGCAAACTTTGAGGAGGAGTACTTTGAGGATCACGGAGGTAGGGAGAGCACAAGTGGCTCATGTTCATGTGTGGCTGTGTGTGCGAATCTCCTGTCTGTGAAAACATGAGAAGATGCAGCTCCTCTTTCCGTGGACTGGGATTTTCTTTCCGCTGAGGATGTGTGAGGGTGTGCTTTTGATGCTGCAGTGTTGGAGAGTGTGGCTGACTGGAGGCAATGGTTTTGGAATGCATTTATAAGCACATAATTAACCTTTAAGGAAGGCTTACATGTTCCTACAGAGAAATAATTCGTCATTTTGCTCCCATTCAAGAGAAAACACAGCTGTAAAATTGGTTTAACAGTGCTCCACTTTAAAGATACAGCTAGAATGTGCTCTGGTAGCAGATTTTACCTCAGATATTAAACGAATATCCAGTAAATGGGTAATTGAGAAAAGCCTTTAGATCTGCCATCTGAATTCACATACCCACAAATCTGTGTTTGTAGTGCTTCTATAACATATCTGTCCCAGTGACACATATTGGAATCTGTCTCAAGTCTCTTTACGCACACGTCACTCGATTGCGTGATTCATCCTACTGGAGGTCTGTTCATATTCTGCAGAAAGAGAAACAGCATCTCATTTATAATCTTCCTCTCTTCTCTGGCCTCTTTGTAAATAGTGTTACTCTGTCTAGTTTAACCTGTGCAGGCAATTCACCTCGAGATTGGGCTTGATCCTGCGTCATCTCCATGTCGAGGATTGTAGGTTCAATGAGGGTTTTTTTTCCAGAAAAGTGCTACCAGTTTGTCAGCATGAGAATTTTTGCTGCAGAAATATAGCAGCAGTCTGACAGTGTTGCTGGGTCTGAATGCAGTTATAGTTCTTAAACCAAAGGTGTGACTCTGCATGAAGGAGGAAAGCATATTTCACACAGTTATAATGTCCCCCTCTGACTCATAAAAGCTCAGCTTTTTCTCTGCAGCTTTGTCAGCCTGCTGACTTTAATCTGTCAGATACAGTTTTCCTGCCTCATCCCTTGTGCATGTTTGAATGTAATGGAAGTTTAGCACACACAACTGCATTCATATCTTTCCTAGATGGGTAATGAATGGGGAAAAAACTTTATTTATACTACAAAAACTAATCAGTTGTACTTTCTCCGCCTTGTTTTCTTCTGTTGCCAGGTAAAAAAAAAAAAAGAAGTAATGATCAAAAGTACTTTAATCAGATTTCAGCTATCGGACTGCATTCTATTGTATCACCTCTCTCTAAATTCAAAGGTAACTGCGGATCCGTGAACGCAGCATGAGTCTTTTTTGTCCCCTTATCAGCAGTTGGTCACTCGCTGGGTGGATAATTGTGTTGATCCATCCACAGCTGATCACGTAGATGGATCAGAGAAGCAGTTTGTAAATGACCGTACACTTTAAAACCCAACAGAATGAACGGTTAAGTCCTGATGTTCTGTCTCTGCCCCAAATACGCTTTAAATATCCCATCCCACTGTATATATATATATATATATATATATATATATATATATATTATATCCTATTAGGGCTCCTAATAACCAGCGGATGATTCCACAAATAAATGAATGTGTGGGAAACCCTGGTTATTATTTTCTGCTTTTCAAAGGGAGTTTAAAGTTTTTCCACTCCTTAGGCTTTCAGGATATGTGTATTAGTTAAACATGGGATGCAAAACAGGACAAAAGGAGGGGCAGTGTTGTCAACAGAGAGTTACAGCTACAGAGGCACGGTTTAGACGGTACAGTGTCTGTGTGTACTCTCTGTTGACAAACATGACTGCGTTAATGTCCTCAGCTGTCAGGCTGCCTGTCCTGTTGTGTCTGTATAGATCACCAGCTGTGCTTCCTAAAGATGTCACACACAGCAGGTGGTTGGGACGACGCCTCAGTATGTCCTTGCTGACTGTGCAACTCTGCCCTGCTCTATTTATACTAGAATATTTTTTCTGTGCACTTTGCCAAGATCACTATGTTTGTAGTATTGCCTTGCAAGTTGCATAATCATTCACCTATAATGTCCCTGCTCAGTGTGTGTGTGAATACATCTCTGGCAGTGCAAATGTACTCAGAGTAGAACAAAGATTGAGCTCCTTTGTTTACCCTGTATCTAACACTTGCGGCCCAGACGTCACAGTGAGTAACCAGATACATTCATGCTGGTTACAGGATTGTCACTGTTCAGAGAGTGTTAAGCTTTGAGACTCAGTCTCTTTTTCTTTTCTTTTTTTTTTTTTTTTTAAAAATCCTCCTCTCATACATTCACACAACTGTGAAATCGTGTTGCTTTTTTTCTGGCCATGTGATTGGCTGCTCCTCTCAGGAAATGAGGGGCTGCTAGCTGTGTTTGACTTAATCCAGTGGATTACAGTTGCACAAAAAACAGCGTGGGGGCAGACTCTGTCTCTGCTTGACAAATACATGACCAAGAGAAAATTGTGAGGAAGTGAGAAAGCGTATCTAAAAGTGAAAGCACAAAATGGCAAACACTTAATGATAGGGTTGGTAACATTTATGAAAATAGCTTTGTGTCATATTTATTTACTCCTCATCCCAGTGCCTCTTATTGCATTTGCTAGAATCAGACCACGGCACGTTCAGCAACTACCAGTCATAGCAAAGGAGTCAAAGCGGCTTCCAATAATGTCAATAACTGCACGTCAACTGTGGTCAAACTGTCAAACTAGGCAGCACTGATCAAATCTGAATCAGGATTCTGTTACTGCATTGCCTAATTCTTGTCTTAAATGTTTTCGGAAACATTTTTTAGTGTACTTTTAAGATGTAAAATAGGAAAGTTGGTCCGACTGGTGGGCGGTGCTTAGTTCTCCCATTTAACTGTATTCAACATGGCAGCCAGGTCAAACATTTTCTCATTTTACAGCTAAACAGTACACAAAAATATGTTTCTGATTTTGTTTTCTGAAAATTTTTGGTGTGAAATGTGCAATGTAGTAACAAAGTCTTGATTTATATTTGATCAGCACTGCCTAGTGTTACAGTTTGACTCTAGTTCACGAGTCATGACTGACATGATAGTCCGCTGCGTTAGAGACTCGAGGGTTCGGATGAGTTGTTTCCGTTCACATGCACTTTGACCATTAGAAATGCTACAAGGCAATGGAGTAGGCAGAAGAGCATTTTTTTTTTCACAAATTGCTCATTTTCTCATTTAGTACTGTGTGAATATAGTGACAGTTTCAACAAATGTGAAAAAGGGTTGTTTTTTTTTTTTTTTATAAAAGTTACCAACTGTAGCTTTAAGCTAGCCCAGTCCTTCTGCGGAGGTAGCAGCCAGGCTGTCTTTGTACCTGCCTCCTTTTTCAAAAGTTTGAACATCAACAAATTAGATAAGACGTCAAGCAGCCAGTTAGATAACTTGAATTCCATTGAGCTGACTGAGTATTGGCCTCTGCTGTGTGCTTCCTCACTGTGCTGTTCAGCTCGTTTGTTTCAATTCAAACCTTTGTCAGTCACAAGACAAGTCCGTGCACAATGGGAGGTTTTTAAGTGATGAACAATTTGTTCAGGTTTACCCCTTTAAAATCAGTTATGCTCTTGTTATAAAACAGCATTTGCTTTGTTACCATGATGTGTGCCACACATTAATTTTCAACTGTATCCAAATATGACACAGTATTCAGGAGTGTTACTGCACTAGGGATGGGTATCATTAAGATTTTAATGGTACTACAACTCTCACCAATACTGTTTATCGATCTGGTACTTTAATGGTACGCTGATTGGTTCTTTTTAGGATTTTTTTTAAATTAAAAAAATGAAGAAAAGAGTTGTTTTTATGTATGTAAGTATAATATATCATCAGATCATTCAGCACTACCATAGTTTTGAGCAAATCACTTTTATAGACTCTAACATACCTGAGGTGGGCGGGGTAATGGGATATGAACTACGAGCTAGGCAGTTGTACACCATGCATTTCTCCGCCTGTATGTGATGCACTTTTACGCCCTTTTGTTGTTGCACTTGTGGCAATGAGCAGTGTTTGCATCAACTCTTGAGAAGTATAACCAGATTTCGGTGTTTGTCTCACTGAGAGCGGGGCTCCTGTGTGTGTTAGACAAAGTAGCAGAGCTGACCCCGCCCTGCCCCTCGCACACACAGCAGGCTGCAGCCTTCGACACAGAGAGCTCTCCTCTGGATTACAGAGGGAAAATGCATCATAGACAAATGTTTTAATCTTGTTGCAAATTAGAAACAAATTGGGTGAGATGAAAACTGTTAAAGGTAACATTTATGTAACCTAAACACATTAGAAAAATATTTTCTTCATTTCTCCAATACAGATCAGTCATCAAGTCTTAAATAATTCGGCACTGGTGCCCATTTCATACCAGGTTTTGGTCCCCATCCCCATTAAACACACGTTTGTTCAATATGTCAGATCAAAACTCTGAAGTGTTTGGGGCTTTCCCATTCTTCAGGACTACTCTCTTATTAATATTTTTATATTAAACACTTGTTGCCACTGTTTAAATAAGGCCAGGGTAGTGGCCATATCTCTGGAGATTTTGGGTGCAGCTAATTCCAACACTCCTACACTTACATCTGTAGCATTTACTTTTTCTTTTGACCATCACTGTCCTCACAGGTGCTGTGTCTAACTCAGTGCTTACTAACCATCCTAGCTTGTATTATTCCAATCCTGTCTGTGTTGTTTTTCTTCCACGTTTCCATGTTCTCATCAACCATCATCACCATTCTCCCCACGCTGCCCTCCTCCCACCCTCGCTGCTTCTTCTCTGCCCTGTTCAGCCGCAAGAAGACCCCTTGACTTGGACAAACGTTCTCGTCACAAGTCAAATTCCCCGGGTCGACATGATGCGTATGCTCCAGTGAGCTCCCATCGAGATTACTCCCCAGATTACAGCTCCACAGAGCCCAAAAGGAGCAGGTACCCAAAACAGGACCCAGCAGCGCCCCACAGCCGCTCCAGATACCCTGAGCACTACCTAGTGGCAGAAGGAGGGCGAAGCAGGCACGCAGATCCGTACCCAGAGCACCTGCTGCCCTCTAGAGCCAAGCATGGGGACAAGTACCCACATCATGAGCCCACAGAGACTGGAAGAGCCAGGGACCACAGGTGGGAGGACACAGAGAGAGTGGTGAGGAGGAAGGAGAGACCAACCAGGCCACCTCCTCAACAGAGCCAAATAGAGAGAGACAAGGCCTTGGACAGAAGATTGGACAGGCAACATGAGCGAGACAGGGGTAGAGACGTGGAATGGGAGAGGTATATGGGAAAAGAGCAGAAGAGAGACAGAGAGCAGGATCTCAGGGGGGCGAGAGCAGGAGGAAGGGACAGGGAAAGATCCAGAGAGAGAGGACTGAGTGGGGACCGACAGAGAGAGAGAGACAGACAGAGACAGAAAGACAAAGACAGACAACGAGTGAGAACCAGAAGCAGAGAGAGAGAACTTGAAGAGGAGCTGGGACACAGCAGGGACTGGCCGAGGGAGGGCAGAGCTTCTTGGGAGGAGGAGGGGGATGATGGTGAGAGGGAGAGGAGGGCCGGGGGCCGGCAGCGTGTCCACTCCGGCCCAGAGGAAGTGTTTGACGAGCTGGAAGAGCAGGGCTGGGGTCCTGGCAGGGAACGCAGTCATTCTCAGCCCAGAGAAGATCCAGGTACCGCCCTGAGCCCCCCTCTGGGCTCTGCGGGGGTGTTTGAGTGGTGTGCTGCTGTTGCTTTTTTGCTTTGGCAATCTCAGGTGGTGGGTTGATTTGGCATTACAGTCACTAATCACAACACTAATTTCTTCTCTTCTCATGAGGACGATGACAATTCCACATTAATTTCTGATGAGTTAAGTGATTCAGATTTTGATGGTTTGAAATTACGGGAATTGTTGCTGTTGTGCTGTGGGGTTTGCTCGTTCTTGTATTTTCTGCTGGGTTTTTGTATTGAGCAAGAAAAGATTACTCTGCTGAGACTGAAATGTGTGCTGTGTGAGTAGAATAGCTTCATGGATTTTGATGAGCTAAAATTTGGCATTCACAAAGGGTTTCAGGGCTGGCGAGCTGGTTTTGTTATCCCAGAGCTGTTCAAGGCATTTAACAACATACAGCGATAAACACCAGAGAAGCACTGAAGCCCTTATAGATGCCTTATAGCTTTAATCCAACTATGGATGTATCTATATTAGTGCAGAAATAATAACTTGATTGGTCAGAAAATTATTTTGATCATTCTAATCACTTTGTCATTGATGAAGAAAAATTGCTAGTGATGTCCCGATCGTAGTGGAAAGATCGGTATCGGGCCTGATCAAACCATTTTTTAAAAGGTCAGGATCAGTTATTTTAAGCATGCGCCTCTCCAGGTGTGGTAAGCGGAGAACACAATTTGTGGCAGATATTCAGATTTTATTGAAACACTGTAACTAGAAACTGATTTTTTTTCATGTTCAACTTAAGCTGCTAAACCACCTTAAGTGGAACTGATTTTTTTGTTGATTTTTTGTGAACTAGTTTTACCATAATGCTGTAATAAGCACAATTGTTACCAATTTTTATTTGTTGTAACTAGGAATGTTAAAGTTCAGCTATGACACTACTCTTAAGCCGAATTGTGATTATATTACTATTTTTTAGTGTTCTGTACTTTTATTATAATGCTACACTAAGTGGCTCTCATAGCAATTTCTAAAGACTCATTTTAGTTTTAGTTTATTATTTTGTTTAAAATCCAATGCTGCACTAAGTAGAATTATGATGAGAGCCATACAAAAGTATTTTTAGTTTGTTTACTTTGTTATTTTGTAAAAATAAAATAAAAATCCTTACGGAGCTGTTTGAATGCAGACATTTTTTCTTGTATTGCATTGCAGAACTATTAAACAGTCAAGCATGTACAGTGGATTGATTTTAATAACTTTAAAGTTTGAATTGTGCAGCTATATTATTCAGGTAAATACAAGTATGGAATCAGGACTGTTTGCAGTACTCCGTATCAAATGACTCGTGATCAGGGACAAGAATACTTGATCGGGACATCCCAAAAAATTACCCTCCAAAAATCACGCAAAACAATAGATCCTGATCACGATTTTCAGGTGTCTTGAACACTTTGCAGATTATCCGCTAATGAAAACAATCCTTAATTGCAGACATTATTTATTTGTAATATATTGTGCCAACATCCGCAGGGCGTATTGTACACCGAGGGAGTGGCACGGTGGTAGCAGAAACTGAGTTCGGAGTGACTGAGGCCACTAAGGGGTTGACAAAGCTTGACATCCGTGAGCAGGAGCTGAAGGACATGGAGGTGGCCAGGAAACTGCAAGAGGAGGAAATCAAGGTGAGATCCAATTAATCTAAAAAGCAAAGACACTTGAGAAAATGTTCAAGATACTCATTTTCTAACTATTTTTTCTGCACTAAGCTGCTATAATCCGCTGTTCGCTGTTTGTGCATGTAAACCAATACCAACCTCAAACTCTTTAACTTGGTTTTACTGAAGGCTACAAAGAGCAACACTCAGCTTCTGGATAACGCTTGAATGGGAAGTCAGGTCAGATGTAAAAGGTTAGATATTGAGCTGTTAATAAATCTGATATCAGAGTCTGATAGAAGGCTAGTAATAAGTCTGATATCAAAATAATAGACTCAGTGCAAATCTTACAATATCAGTTCTTTATACTTTTGGACTTGGTCTGGTGGAGGTTATTCAGCTTTTATGGAATAAGTTTCTTGGGCATGAACACATGAGAAAAATTCCAAAAAGGAAAAACATAAGGTTTTGGTTTCATATCACTCAAATGATTTGCAAAGTCTACTTCTCATTTGGCGTGCTTAAAGGTATACGATGCAGGGTTGTCAGTTATGTGTGTAAACACGCTCTCCAGCTAAAGTGAAAGTAAAAGCCAACCCCACATTCACTCTTGATTGCCATTTTGCCTTGCTGTATTTGCATTTTTCCAGCACTGTTTCTCTACATACTATATGTAGTACTGTACTATACTCTGGCACCTGGTTGCTACCTTTTTAAAAAGCCAGAGTCTCACCTGAGCGCTGTGGGGGTACACACTCATAAACATCCAGAGCACAGAAAATAGGAAGGAGACTATACAAGGGTCAGAGTCTGCAGATAAACACACCTCTACAAATTTTTAGTGGATCATAAATGATGTTTGAGAGGAATAACTTCTGTGTGAGTGTGTACATTGGCTCTTAGTATATCTTTAAATAAACATTGCAGCTACACTGATGCAGCAGCTTCAATATCTGGAGCAAATACTGGATGAACGAAGCTCTGGAATTTTCTTTTTTTATTTTACCATTAAAAAAAAAAAACCTTTCAAGATTATAAATATCTCTTTTAAGAGTGTCCTGGCCAAAATGGGCAGCATTAAAAGTTTACAAACTGACAACATTAAGCAAATAATACAAAATCAAAATATACAACTCCAACACAAACGATATAAAACACAACAAGAACACAAAATAAGTAACCAAAAGGAGGGACTACAAAGTTGTTCATATATGCTTTAAGTGAAACATAAAAACAAGAAAAAATTGAAAGACCAGCTAAGATAATCCCTGACATTGGCATGTAGAAAATTACATACAAAAGTCCTTTGGCCAAGAGGAACCAATGAGTGCAGCTGTAAGTCCTTCTGCAGAAGATTTCACATACAGTATATGGAGCTGCATATGTAAAGGCTCTTCTGCCAGACTCCTTACGTACCTCAGGTACAGACAGTAAGAACAAGTAGTGTGAATGGAGACCATAGCCATTTTCAGTTTTTTGCTTAATAAAGACATAAATATGCAGGAACTAGGCCAAGAACAGTTTTGTAATTAGAGAATGCAATGAAAAAGTCTATGCAGTTGTAAAGAGCCACCCAACCCGAGCACACAGGATACAGTGATGAGTAAGGGGCTTGCAATTAGTATAATGAAGTGATATAGTGATATATTCTGACAGTCTGTGCTGTAAATGACTAGAAGCCTGAAAAAACATACTGAAAAGCCTCAATCTCAGTCGTTTCCTATGTTATATAACATTGGAACAATGTGCTCCACTCTGGGGAAAATGCGACTTTTTGATTGTTCTGTGGTTTCAGGCCAGCAAGATGCATGTGCGCGCAGCCCAAGTGGCGCAGGATGAGGTGAGTGGGCATGAAGTCTGGAAACTTTTGTTTTGCTTATTATATTCTTTCTTTTCCTGCCACTTAAATTGGCTTTATTGTCATATAACCCTGAGTAAATAAAGCCATGTCTAAACCATGACTAGCGCAGGAATGCATAAGAAGAAATAATCTCTTGTACAAGTGACATTATATTTATAAAATGCCCTTTTAAATATGGCAACATGTTCCTTTTGTTTTGTTTTTTTCTTTAGAATACAAATCTCATGTACAGTACAAATAAGTAGTGCCATGAAACTAAATTGACGTTTCACATTGAATCCAGTGTGGAGGTTTTTCTGTGGTTCTGTTTAACAGCTGATGTGTCTGATGTCTCGTTCTGGCAGGAAATCGCCCGACAGATAATGGAACAAGAGAAGAAGGAGTACAGGAGGAATCGAGAGCGGGAGCATGAAAGAGAGCGGGAGAAAGAGAAGGAGCGAGAGAGGGACAGGGAGAGGTTGGCCATGGAGAGGATGGCAATGGAAAGAAGGCGGCAAGAGGGAGACTACAGGGTAATTTTCCCTAACCAGACTCCATTTAAAAATATTTGCTTTGGGCTAGAATATTTTTGCAGTCTCTGACTTTATTTTATATAAAAATGTATTTCCACTGTGGCACTAAAACCATAATTTTTGTTGCTTTCCAGCCAAATTCGGAGGAAGTAGTTCGGCCGCGAACACGAGATGAGTATGAATACCAGAGGCAGAAGAACCACAAGCCCACCAGGTACAAGACCCATTACTTAATATGACCAAGTATTTCCAGTCAGTCAAGAAGCAGGAATTTAGTTTTCTGTCTCTGTTGTTTTTCTGTGTCTCAGGCCTCCTCAGCCTCATGCACCAAACTATGAGAATGTGAACGCTGGCTATGGCTATATGGACCACCCTGCTCCCCCTCGCGCTCCCACCAGACCTGAGGCTGCTTACAAAGGTATGATGCCCATGCAAAAGAGTGGATGTATTTACTTAATATAGCATGAAGTACTATCAAACGACATAAGGATGGACCTTGTAGCCTGAATTGCAATGCATCCATTTTCATCAGTTACCACAAATCTAGCGCTTACAAAGCAGGAAATCCATGTGCACATTTGCAGCAGTGTCAGTTTTTAGTCCTAAAACCTGGAAATGTATTAGCATTTCAGCAAATCTGGGTCCCTCGTCTCAAAGTCAATGGATTTTTTGAATGAGTTTATGAAAAGAAGTCTAAAATAAGGTCTGTGGTTAACACAAGCTTAAGAGACTTTAATGTTTTTGTTCAACGATATAAAATTTCAACTGCAGAACGTAATAACACCCCATCGCCACGAACACGGCTCTACAGCCTCGTAGTGGTGGCGACACAACCATAGTGCAGTTTGTTGATAGCTTAACAATAGCGGTTTACTTCTGGCTATTGCATTTAGGCTTCAAAAATCCTTAAAGTGGTGTTCATTTCTGAAGATTGTCATGCTGAACAAAATGTGTAAGTATCGTAAACATTTGTTCACCACAGAGCTTAATTGCAGTGATCTAAAATCCAATGGAAAAATCCCTTTAGGCTTTTCGACAAGGGAACCAGGGCGGAGCTAACTTCCGCATTGGCCTCTGTTTAGCCAACGTTTGCAGCGGTGTGGAATTTACCTCGCAGTCAGACTGGCAGAAATGCCTTACCAGACAGACCGACTTCAGCCCCGTGAATGACATGTCTGGCACACCCTCTCTCTACAAGGCTACGAGCGCCCTCTGCTGTTGCAGCTTCTCCCAGTAGCATATACAGACAGGTTTCAGTGATGTCAACTTGAAGGCATGCAACATGGCTGTGGGCCAAAACGTAGTTCTTTGTTCAGAAAGCCACCTAAAGAAAGGCTAAGGACCAGTAATGAAAGAAGTTCTCAGATCTTCTACTTAAAAAGTAGGAATACAGCAGTATAGAAATACTTAATTACAAGCGAAAGTCCCACATTTGCAATCTTACATACACTACATGGACAAAAGTATTGGGCCACAGCTCTTTAACCATTTAATCCAGTTTCCTTCAGTCCCGTTGCCACAGGTGTATAAAAACAAGCACCTAGCCATGCAGTCTGCCTCTACAAACATTTGTGAAAAAACAGGTTGTTCTTAAGAGCTCACTGAATTTGCCATTGTCACAAGTCAGTTCGTGAAATTTCTTCCCCCGTAGATATAATCAACTGTAAATGGTTTTATTGCAAAGTGGAAGCGTTTAGGAACCACAGCAACTCAACATTTGCTGTTTCTAACACTCAGTGTCGAGTAGATGTTTTGCGAGGCCAGTGGCATACAGGAGGTTATGGCTTTATGGGGCTTTCTTTCCGTTTTCTTAGTGAGTTGGCAGTTGAGAGATGACAGGAAATGAGGACAAAGGGAGAGATGGGAAATAAACAGGAGATGTTATTGCAGATCTGCGCCTTAACCTTTAGGCCACCAGGGTGCCATGAGGAGTGACATATGTCACTGAAGCAGAAGCAGAGCTTGTTTTACATTAGTAGAAGAGTTATGTGAAGAAACCAAACAGCAGAAATATCTTCAAAGGACGGTATTCACAAACACTCTGAAAATAAAATGAACTGTGTCACATTATGAAACTGTGAAAGCACTTTTTGTCTGATCACACTGCTGCGCTTCAGCATTTTTTTTTCAGTAGCCAGAGATCTTAGAGTTGTGATCACTCATTTTTGGTGTTTTATCGTCACAGCGTTGGGAGGCGGGAGCTCATCTTTGATGAGGTTGACCACAAACATGATCCCTGCACCATCTAATCTTTGGCATTAAATTAAATCATTGTCATTCAGCAATTGTATAATATTTATCCTTCTTCTTTGTGTTTCCCCTATTTTCTCCTCTATTTAAGAAACTCTTAGTCCTCCTCCTGTTTTGTTTGTTTTTTTTCCCTCTGGATCTCTTTTAAGGGCTAAGTAGATGTGAATAACTTTTGTTTTCGCTACGATGTAGTTTTAATTTTAAGGGAAATTCTGAAAACATCATGATTATAAGAGTTTTCATAGAATTCTGCCATGAGGAGCAACACTTTGTACCAGGAAGCTTTATGAATACGGCCCAGATTTAAAAAATGAAATAAACTGATGTCTGAAAAGTGCAATTCCAAAAACACTACTACTAGCATCCAACTTAGATTGTAGTGTGATGTATCAAGCTGCTGATGGATCTCTGTGTCTCTTCCATCTTTTCCAGGTGCCTATTACAAACGGTGACTCAGGCTCTCCACCATGTCCAGACATGCTGTCAGTCCTCCTCCGTCTTCTTTTTTTAATTTATCTTTTTGTTTTAAACCATTTGCACTCTGTTGACCAAAAGCATTGGGACAATCTAATGAGTTGGCAATGGGATTTTTTTTAATACCCTCCAAAGTTCGCCCTGAGTTAAGGAAGTGGGTCGGTGGGTGCTAGACCACTCTTCTTTTCCTTTTTTTTTTAATTTGAAAATGTATTATTATTTCTTTTAACTGACTGGACATCAAGACAAGCCAATATCGCAGACTTGTGACATTAACCCCCCCCGAAATCGGGGAACCGGCCCCTCATCCTCTGTGGTCATCATGTGCTGATCGTCCCGTCTGTGGACCATGCCATCACAAGGGCTCAAGGCCTCCGCTGGATATAACCGTGCAATCTCAAAATTCCTCATGACTCTTTCATGGGACGTGCCTGGCTGCTACAGTGTCTTAGATTCCAACATGGCAGCTGCTTTGTACACCCGTGCTGCAGTTCTGTTCTCCGTCATGTCGTGCAACGAGGCTCAACGGGCCCTGTCCATGTGCCACACAGCGTACCACCCCGGAGGGATACGCTTCTGTTGCTGTATTCAAACAACACAAAAAATAAGCCTTTATCAAGATGCTGGTAGATTTGGCTTTGACCTGTTTTACCACCTTGTTCCAGTGCAGAGGAGGTGGAGCTTTGTGATGATCCATGGACATTTATTCGGCTGTCTTCTGCTTGTGCCGGGGCACTTTTTTAACCCCATCACCCTTAAAACTGTGGATGGATGATGTTCTTGTGTATGACTCACTGTTTCTATGTGCATGCTTACTGAAAGTACAACTGTGTACTTGCATTTCAGCTCAGTATCAAACTATCTGGCTCCCTCTTTATTGTCAAAAAGGGCTAAAGCCTCAAAAAGCCAATAATCTTCTCTTTGTGAATGAACAAAATATCTTAGCTCATATACCACTGTTTCATATCGGCTGGTCATTTACAAACCAAAACTGGCCCATAGAAGAACCAGTACCAAAATGAAATGCATGTGCATTGCTTGTGGGTGTCAAACCTGAAATAATGCTTGTGCTTATGGCACGGACGTGCGATTGAATATTTGCTCCTGTTTTATTTAAATGTAAATATCTCTTCTTTTTTTTTTTTTTTAACACTTGTGCAACCAAATCATTCTCCCCAATGTGGAAAACACCCAATTCTCCCCTCAGTCCCTATATCTTTGTCTCCCACGTCTTATGTTTGTTTAGAAAGGGAACTTTATATTTTATTTTTCTACAATATTATGTCGGTCTTTCCTCAGATTGTTCCCTAAATTTCCATCCCCCTGCCGTCACTTCCAGTCCTCCTCTCTTTGTGTCCAGCTCAAAGGCAGACAACACTTCCTGCCTGCAGAAAAAAACATTCCCACAATAGAAACCATCTGGATGGAGGGAGATCAGACACAGCATCAGCTGAAATACAAATTATTGCTCAAAGGGATCTGTTTTAGCATTTTCTTAATACTCCGGGATCCATTATTTTCTGTTCATATTGAATAATAAGGATGAGGAAAATGTAGAGTACGTCAAAGCTTTTGAGTTTACTCTTTGTTTGGTTTTTTTTTTATGTATCCAAGTTGTAATAAATGTTGAAATTATAGAACGCCTTCCAAAATGACTCCCTCCCTCTTCAGAGGACGTATGAGATGTTTGTATTGCCAAAAACAAACATGCAGGGGGTATTGAAATATGTAATGTGCTAATTGTTGACAGAATGAGATTTGTGCCATATGTTTGTCATTGTTTTCAGGGACTTAAAATTGGGGGAAGCTTAAAGTAGTTATGGTTGTAGCAGAGCTACCACACCCACTGAGGTGGGACTCCTTATTTATTCTTTTGGTGAGAGCACCACCGTGTGGACAATTGAAGAAAAAAATGGATCAGGATGCGTCTTTGTGTATTTGTAGATGTTGTGTACCAGACAGGACTCTGGAATCAAGTGCTGTCTACATCAAACATTGAGTGCTACGTTTCTTGTTAAATTTTCTTTAATCCAGGGCTTGTATGCAATCTACCAATCAACACTTGCTGTAACAGAACTTTTTGTTAAGTAAAATGAATTAAGTTGCTTTTATCTATAGCATCTCAAAATGTAATAAACTGTATCAGCATTTCAAACTGTTCATGAATATGACTCATTCATTAAGTCACAGAAACTGAAACACGAGGCTGCTCAGTGAGTTGAGTTCAACCTGTTAATCAAAGGTCTCAAATAACCCTCAGGAAACACCATGACTGTGTTTCTTTACGTCCTTTATATACTTCACTTTACACTTTAATTGCCAGAATGTCACCTAAACACAAAGAATACACATTGTGAACCTGTAAGTCAGGTTTTTAGCTTTCCAGGAAAGACAAAAAAAAATAAATTTTATGTGTTATCTACAGCTGCATTTTTCCCCTTCAGCCACTGATCTGCAGGAGCTTTTGGCCCAGAGCAAATCTACATAGCAAAAATAACATTTTCATCTTAAGTTGTGGCAGTGTTGGCTGACACCTGTGGTCATCTGAATGTTACATCATGTCTCACTCACCTGTTACCAGTGATACAGCTGGTCACTATTCAAGTTAACTCTGCACCTCAGCAATCACAAATGAGTGTGAAGAAACCTGTTCGATCTGTGTTGACCTCCAGCTGTTTGCACATACAAATATTAACAAAAACCTAAAAGACTTCTGAGACAAGAAAACCGCCCCACATACACTATTGACGGCTGCATTTGTTTCTCATGTTTATTTCTGCAGAAACACAAATACACAATCACTGGAAGAAATATGCAACATTCGCCCTTAAGGGAGTTTTATATAAAACACTTTGATCCTTAATCTCTTGCACTCATCTTAAATGTGATCTAATTTCCTTGTGCGTAGTATCAGCTTGTCTTTTATTGTCAGCTCTTTCAATAAATCTCTCAAGGAAAAAATACAGAGTTACACCCATCATCTGAGAACGGCTGAGTGGATCTGGTTCACCAACATACCTGACATACTGATGCCTCGTCTGCATGTGGTAACACCACTGCCATGCCCTCAGTGGGATATGTCACAACCAAACTACTGGAAGCTACACCTCCAAAACCAAAAAAGCGTCTGCTGCTGTTGGGTGATTATACAGTGTTGAAATCAGACAGGAGATCTCTTTCACTCCTGGTGGCATTAGTATCAGGTGAATTTGTAAAAAAAAAAAAAAAAAAAAAGCTTAGATGACAAAATTAGTCATGAAGTTCAACAACATTTGGCTGGGACTGCCTAATTTGCAATGCAGCTCCCACATTTTGATCAAGGCTAAAATGATGATGCAGATTTTGCTTCCCAGGCAGCTGTGCTCAGCAGTTTCTGGCTGGTGTCAATTTCTTTCTGTCTTTCTTTACTTCTTTTAAACAAACGCAGACATCTATTTTGCACTTCAGCCTGAAAACTGAAAAAACAAAAACAAACAAAAAATCCATCCAAACCTTCAGTGTGGCTCCTCTCTTTGCTCTTGGATGTACATTACACACACGACCAGAAACAATGACTGAAATTTTTGAACACAGAAATTCCCAGGCAAAGTTTCCAGCTGTACGGGCAACAGAAAAGCTGCGAAATAATCCTGCGAAAAGAAACCAGAGTTATTACCAACAATAAATAACAGCCCATAGCTGTGCGTCCTTATTAGCAGGCCTGCGTGTTGGATCGTGCTCCTCTAACACTGGCTGCAACACAAAATACACACAATAATCCTGCAGCTCACAACTACAAGCAAATATTGATCCATGTTCATTTGCTGAAACTCGTTTGATGTGTTAGTTCATTAACTGGACTCATCACTGTGGTGCACACTCTGGTTCAACTGCCGCGACAGGTGTTTGCGCTGGAAACTGAGAGAAGAGCGCGGGGACACGCACCACAACCAACAGTGTTGCATAAGTGCAAAACAGATCTATAAGTAGGCCTATACAGGTAGAAAAATGAACTCACCTGTCCTCCAGGTAATCAGGTGGCACGACAGTGATGAACTTTAGCTGCTGTATTCACCGAGTGAACGAAATGATCTCTGAGGACTGAATGTTTTTTTGCGTGTCTCACCTGGCAGGTAAGAAGGTGAGTGCAGCTGTCTATCAA
This sequence comes from Plectropomus leopardus, assembly GCF_008729295.1. NCBI lineage: Eukaryota > Metazoa > Chordata > Actinopteri > Perciformes > Serranidae > Plectropomus > Plectropomus leopardus. The sequence goes on from NC_056465.1 coordinate 21,475,020, forward strand.
CTGCTGCACGCCGTGTTGAGACACGAAGACACACCCACTTATTAGAGAGAGAGAGAGAGAGAGAGAGAGAGAGAGAGAGAGAGAGAGAGAGGTACATAGGCTAATTACAACATACTGCAAGTTTTTTTTCTATCCAGGTGATAGAGAGAAAATAAAAACTTGTTTGCTCTCCAAACTCTTTGATATGAGTCTGAAAAGGGAAAAACGCCTCTCTCTCTCTCTCTCTCTCTCTCTCTCTCCCTCTCTCTCTCTCTCTCTCTCTCTCTCTCTCTCTCTCTCTCTCTGTCGCCGGCGCACGTTCCGGATGGAACAGCCAAAAAATGTACAACACTCTCTCTCTCTCTCGGCCTCGGGCGCATCTTCAGGAAAAACCGGTGCAGGTAGTCAGAGAGCTATTTTGTCAGACGCTCAACTGATCCAACCCTCAACTGAGCCAAGCTCAACACTGTCCTTTTTTTAATGGAAGGGACTCATCATAGCCTGTTGCACATTAAAATGTAAATTAAAACGAAAAAAAAGAGAGACTCAAACTAAATAATTGAAACACAACTTTTCTGTTTTTAATCTGAACCCTTAATACACTCCGGATCCTACACAAACAGGATTGCATCAGCAAAGTTGCATGTGGTGCCACACCTTCAGCCACACACTGTCTTTTTTTCTGAATTAATTAATCCATCCGTTTTGCATTTGCAGAAAGAGTTCAACAATCTGTAAAGAAGACATTTAGTAAATTCAGATCACTTGATATGAGGTAGTCTTATTGTGTCAATCAGAGGCAGTGATGGGAAGGTCACTTTTGAATTGTAAATAGGCCTCAGGTACAAAAATGTATTAAAAAAAAGCCATGGTATATGTCAAAAATGTATCAAAAAGTCTTAATATAGTGTGCGATCAAAAGTCAAAGTATTTCAAAAAGGTTATAGTACAGCATGTCAAAAATGTAAAATAATAATAGTATAGTATGTCATGAAAGTCATAGTACAGTGTAGCATGAAAAGGTCATAGTATACTATGTCAAAAATGTAAAATAAATAAATAAATCATAGTATAGCATGTCACAGACGTCCTAGTATAATATGCCATTAAAAAAACATAGTATAGTATGTCATAAAAAAGTAAAAAATAAAAATAAAAATAAAAATAAATCATACTAAAATATGTCAAAGAAGTCCTAACATGCCATTAAAAACATCATAGTATAGTTTGTCAACAATGCAAAAAAGTACAAATGACTAATTACTCTGTTGCCACTGGTTTATTATGAAATCAAAGTAATGGAAGCTATTTTTGATTACTTTTGTAACAAATGTTAAAAAAGTAATGTGTAATGTGACAGTGAAGAAAATGTCTGGAAATAGGCTATGACAAAAGTACGTACATACCTGATGCAAAGATGCAAAGAAACAGAATTAATGATTTATTATACACATTTGAATGTTATCACTTTTTTTGTTATTGCAGCTGATAATAATCACATTTATTTTGCTATTTCTTTACATATAACTAGTTACAAGTGACTACATACTCCACAATACTGGTCAGAAGTAGACCATATCCATTTGCATCTCCTCTGTTCACTTTTTTTAAAATTCATTTTGGCTCAAAACTTCTTCAATGAACTTTATCAAGTGAAGACATGACGCTCTCACAGTCCTTAAGGAGTGTCTGTCATATTTCAAAGGTTAAAATGGAGCTGCAGAAGGTGACGGCTCCTGAGTGCTGGCATGGGGACAAAAGCAAACATTCCCATCGTGAGGTGTAAAAATTAAACAGGCCGTTTGGCCCGAGGCGCTCTGTGCTGTGCCTGATGCAGGAATGACATCGGACTGGTTTGGAGGAGCACCACGGCCCATCTCTGCAGGGAGTCACCCTTGTATGCATGCCAAGGCAATCCTCTGGTGTTTTGTTTTATCTTGCACTAAAGGACACAGAACTACTCAATTTATTTGACGACACTGATCCACTGATATACAGTTGCAGTTAAAAGCACGGGACCACAGAAAAAAAACGCAAAAGATTGGATGTAGGAAAACGCATCAGTTATTTGTAAGATTAAGCACAGACTTTTAATTATGGTGGTTAATTTTAATCACAGTTAACCCTTTTAAATCTAAGCAAGATGGCTTGATTTCTTTAGAAGACATGGAAGGAAGGAAATGAGCAACATAATAAGAAATATCCCCAAAACAGCAACAAATTAGTAAAAAAGGTGACAAGAAAATGACCTAAAAAAAGTGCTCAAAAATTGCAAAAGTTTATAATTATTTTGTAACATATTTGGAAAATATGATTCTATTATTTCTATGAACATTTTAAATAATTTCTCTTAAATAATTTCCCTGTGTTTTTGAAGATAATTAAACATTTTTGCTCCGTGTTCAAAGGTTTAAATGTTTGTGAAAGCAGCACCAGATAAACTGATGTCCATCCAGGTTTCAAAAGGTTAAGGTGTAAAACCGATAATTCAGACATCTTAGGGACAGCTTGGTTGACTTGCAGTCATTTGGCCTATTGATCAAATGTGCTAATAATTGATCTTATTCACCAAAGACATGTTGGTATGGATACAGGAAGAAAAGCACAGTAAATTATAAAATAAATGGCTCACTGTCACACTGTCATGACTTACTGGAATGATTTGAAAATTGTTAATAGAAACACTTTTTTCCTGCCATGACAAGTCAAAATGTCTGTAAAAAAAAGTCCTGTTGGGATGCGTCAGCCTATTTAAGTCCCTGAATTACTTAACAAACAGGTAGCACGATGTGAGTTCTCACCAAACAGCTTTTATGTGCTTGATTTTGAAGAGTTTGAACTACAGCCCCAAACACTCCTGCTAAAAATATTTTTTTTTATTTATTTCTATATTTCTGAGTAGCCTAAAAATCTGTTAAATATGCGCTGTAGAAATGCTGTGTACGCAGGTGCTTCCCTGACCTCAGGTGACCCCGAGCAGTCCAGCTCTGCTGTATAATCTCCTCCATCCACTCGGGGCAGCCTTGAGCGCTTTACCGCTGCTGAGCAACACTCAAGATGGGGGAGAAGAAAACCTGCACCATCTTTGAGTTCACATGTTGCAATGGAAGACATCTTCTCTTTGTCAAAATTAAGCATGATCATTTTTCGCGTGGTTTCCATGCATCTGGTATTATTTTTGTTCTGCCTCCAAAGTCACAAAGAAGACTTTCGACCTTCTGGTGAGTTTTGTTTTGTTCTGTTTTTTCAGAAACTCACTTTGTGAATGCCTTCACTGAGAGGCTGAAATCTCCCCCACAAAGCATCAAAAACAGTCAAGTAAATATCAAAGCAAAAGGCACAAAATGTCAGTGGCACAAACAAATGTTAGAGAAAGATACAACTTCAGCCAACAAGTACACAGTTCTTCAACACAGTAAATGTGAATTAAAACTGCTTACAGATTATCAGGACCTTGCTAAATCCACTAGCCTTGTTGTATTTTTACACAGGGTTTCCACGGATCCCTAAAAACTCTTAAAAGGCATTAAGTTACTTAAAAACAAGACCTTCATTGTTATTAAAATTACTTAATCTTTCAAAATTCTTCAAAATGCTCAGACATGGGAAGTAGCATTTTAAGAATTGTTTTTCTGAAGTTGGACTGTAAAATCTAAAAATAACTGGTAACATCTTTCTTTTTATTTTTGGTAAATAATTTAATAAATTTCTCCTCTTAAACGCTTAAATCCAAGTAGTTAAAACTCACATGCAGATTTAAAAAACACAAAATCGCCCAGAAAACTGTACAAAAGTGCCAGATATTTCTCACTTTGGTTGAAAAAACAAAAAATACTTTTATGATAATATAACATATTCATTGTCTTCCATGTGCTTCACTCAAAAAGGGTATATAATCTAACTTTTTCAATGGTAGAGACATTTCGTGTTTTACATCATACTAAACATTTAGGCAAAATTAAAATGGTCTGTCTTCAGTTTTGGTTATTAGAAAATTTGTCTTAAACTTTATACGGAGAAGCATTTAAAAAGCCTCAAGAAGTCTTAAATTTAACTTGCTGCAGGAGCCGTGGTACAAACCAGTAACACTCTTCCAAGCTTCATCACGACCGGCAATGACATTTTTCAGGAGAAGTACATGTTAACTAAATATAGTAGCAGAGTTTTGGCACTGAAACATTTCATGGGCCGGAGCCATCATATCGCTATCAATTATAGTTACACCCTGTGTTACTGTCAGCCAGTCCCAGTCTTCCCAGCAGCCAACTGTGACCATTGTGTACCTAATCCCATGGTATCGTTGTATAATAGTGTGAGTGAGACAAGCAACTACAGTAGGGTGACGTCAGGTAATTTGGGACACTTTTTGATAGATTATCAAGAAAACCATCTTAAGTGCTACTATTATAACTTGTTATGGTAAATAAATAATTTAAACATTTTGGACCTTCAAACGTGTCGAGAACCTTGATCTCACTTTGATGACATGATCAGCTAAAATGGGGCAATCATGTTTGTTTTTTTTTAATGGTTAAATCCAATTATCAGTTAAGTCATTAATTCATTAAATCATAAAATAACCTGTGGCAATTCATTAATAAAAAAAAGATTGTCCGACTTTTCTGCCATTCTTTCCCCTTTCTTTTGTTGCCTGTTTCCGTGCTGCCATATTATATACAATGGACATGCATGTTTGAAGCAGTTATGGTTAATCCTGAAGTATTGTGGCAGATATGGACTCACAGCATCACATTTCATATTTTCTGAGGGACAAAAATACAAAAAATGTCTAAAATGTTTAAGAGTTGCACACAGTAGCATAACTCATAATTTTATGGCAGCTGGTAGCCTAAAAACATGCTGGTTTCATTTTAGAAAAACAGCCCGTTTTAACTGAATTCTTGAGGTACTCACTCAAACCCTTAACCATGGAAAGTGAAGAGTGTTGTACAAATATTCTGATTATAAACAGTTAATAAAAAGCAAGTTTTGGGACCGGTCATTTTTTTACTTTTAGCTCTGCCCATAATAGCTATCTCAAATCAATAAAAATGATGTTTCATGTAAAGCACATTTATAGAAACAACTAAAGAACATGTTTGGTGACTCGCTGTAAATACTTAAAGAGGCCAAGATGTAAAACCTTAATTTTTAATCTGATGTTTCAGTTTACCTGACTTCACCTTTTTTAAAAGAACTAAGTAAGAGTGACAGTTTCAGTAGTCAAAGCCTTTTGTGAGTCATTTGTTTAGGTGTTGATTAATTGACTTTTACGTCTCAACAACAATTTACTATTGCAGTATAAATATGACAAAAAAAAAATGACATGGGTACTATATGCATATATAATTTGTCAGAGGTGGGCCCAAGTTATTGTTGCGCAAGTCCTAAGTTTCCAGTCTCAAGTCAAGTTCTCAGTCCTAAACATTGAGCTCGTCATAATGAGCTTTTTTACAGAATCTGATGCCGTAGTAATATTATTAAATTTATAAAAATTGTGAATGATTAGGATGCACAATAATATTGGCGCATCATAGTTATCTGCAGATATTGGCTTTGAAATGAAATATCAGTATGTGATAACATGTTGATTTCTGCCAATATGACAAACTGATTGATTGATTGATTGATTGATTGGTTGATTTAACCGACAGTGAACGTGTACAAAACATCAGCCCTAAGCTGCAGTACTTTTCTCATTTTGCACAGTGATTGGTTACATAAACTGAAAAGCATTGTTTTTTATGTCTCCATCTGCTGGTCAGCCATCACAATAGAGAATGCTTAATATTATGTTATTTGCACTACAAAAGAGACTTAATGATCCCAAAATTAGGCGGGTTAAAAAGTGGATATATCAATATTGGTATTGGCTATCGGCCAAATTAGTCTTTATATATCGGCATATCAGGTATCAGCAAAAAATCCAATATCATGCATCCCTAGTGAATGTCTAGTGAATGCTTTTTAATTTTTTTAAGTTGCGTGTTTAGCATACAGCAATTTGTCTTTTTATCGGCCACTGCATACTTTTCGTAAACAAACAAAATTATCTTTGGTATAATTTCCTCCAGGTTTCTCTCAGTAGCATCAGTTCTTTATGGTTCCTCCTCGGTAACTGGACTGGATGCTGTCAGATTGGTTCAAACAAAGCAGATTATCAAGTGTGGACTTCCTGGGAATGAATGATTAATTTATAATTTTTGTTGAGTCTGGAATTGAAGAAATAATGAATTGATTTGTGGCACACTTTTTAATAACATAGGCTGCTTTTTAATCTTGGGTTTAGGGAAAAGTTCTCAGGTGGTTTCTAGTTAAAAGGCTCAAATCCAAGTGAAGTCACGAGTTATTGGTGTTTAGGTCTGAGCTGAGTTGCAAGACCCTTTTTGTTTTGTTCAAAGTCACCAGATTTGTGAGTTGGGTCAGACTTGAGTCCACACTTCTGTTATTTGTGTAATGAATGTAGTAGATGTAAAGAAAGGACAGAAACTTTAAAGCGCTGCTGCAGTGTGACGACAGCATCAGGAATTGTAACAGGTGTTTAATGTTTCCACGATCATGAAATTCCTGGAAAAGTTAGGAAATTAGAAAAACTATTTTCCAGGCCTGGAAATGTTTTGAATCAGCAGAAAGTTTTGGAAAAGTCATCAAAATACACTGAAGAAGAAGGCAGTGAGCAATGACAGAAGAAATGACCCAAAAATGTAAAAGAAAATATTAAAATGTACAAGATAGTTGACTAAAAAAAAAAACTTTTTTTAAAAAAAAGAAAAAAAAAAAAAACAGTGACAGGGAAATGACCTGGAAAAGTGCATGACAATAATTTTGTAAGATATAATTTAAAATATATAATTATGATACATTTACCTACCTTTTTTTCTTTTTACCCCTAGACATTTTCACTAACTTTTAAAATATAATTTTCTAAATATACTAATTTCTTGGAATTTGTGGAAGGTTTCTGATCAAGTTGTTCATTGCCTCTTTTCCCATGTTTCTGAAAGAAATTTCATCAATTTGCTTAGAGTTAAATGTCTAATTTGTGATTAAAAATGGCAAGCTCTACCAGTTTGTTTAAATGTCTGGGAAGTGAGGGTTTTTAGTCCTGCCCCTTTTAAAATGCTTTAAAAAAGTCATGGTGGGTAAAATATTATGGAAAAATTTTTATTTTATTTATTATTTATTGGTAAAAATGTGTGGGAACCCTGGGTGTCTCAATGTGTCCTCAGTGACACCTGCTCGTTGTGGTTGTCCTGCTAAAAGGGACCACTAGATGGTGTCCATCTCACATATTTTCCAGCATATTATCCACATATTTTTTGTCTGATGAAAATGACACAGACACAAATTCCAACCTCAGCATTAATAAATAAATGATCGGTTGGCAAGATGTGTCTTCAGGGGCACTTTTCAGGTTGTGAAACTGAACGTGAGCTTTGCTTGGGTTGTGTTTGCAGAGCTTGTTGACTTCCTCGTAATTTCGTAGTATCAGTAGGTGTTGGCTGCTGTCCCCTTTGAGAAATCATGTTTGCTTTAGTCACATCCTTTAGAAATTTAGACATTATAGGAAGGCACATGACTTTAACCTACTTTTGATTCCGCCCTCTCTACTTAGCGACTTAATTGTATAAATATTTTGGTGTAATTAACTAGAAGGCTCGCTGCTATTCCCAGAACAGAGATTACACTGTAGCTCCTCTCTGATTTCTGCTTCCTCCTTTTGTGCGCTGATAGAGTGCATTAAGCAGCACTTTCAGGAAGCCACGTTAGACAACTACACACAGAAATCCTGAGAAGCCAAACAGAGTGACATCCATTCTTTTCCACTTTGTCAGGGAAAAGACATTTTAACAGTGAACTCTGACGATAACCGTATTCACCGTGAGTCAGACAGGTGCTGTTTTACACAGAATGAAGCCTGTTTGTATTTCAGCTAAACTGGACTCCACTGTGTACCCGCTGAACTCTTCAAAAGTGCTCAGTCCATGATCTGTGATGTGCTGTGGTCTGTCCATGGCTGATCTTTCTCTTGGCATGATGTATCAGATCAGTTTGATTTGTTCACTTGAGCACCCGAAACTGAAAGTTGTAAACCGATGTGTAGAAAGTCATGATCCAGTTCCCCTAAAGATCAGCTTTGGGCATCTCTGTGCTTGTTTTGTTTGATCTTTACTTCCTGTCAAGGCTGATAGATGTGATAAAAGTTGATAGAGAAGATCATTGAAGAAGGAAAAATGGTTTAGTAACTTTTATGTGAACAGCAAATCATACAGATGACAGAAAATCACACACAACGAGAAAACGTTTCACAGCTCAGTGCTGTTAAAAAAATACCTAAAAAGATTTTCTTTCGCATTTGCAGTTTAACAATCCTGTTCTCGTTTTATTGAAAGTGGATTTTTTTTTACAGGTATTTACGGGGGTTATTGTTTATTTATTTGGTATTGTAATATGTATTATTTCTTAGTTTGTCTTCTTTATTTCTGCAAATAATAGCATAAATGTAGATATTGATTATTTGATATTATGGGGATATATGTTTAATTAATTATAGTATAGGTTTAAGGAAGCCGGTTATTTATAAATCAATGAATTATGGAGAAGGAGTAGAATTAAATAAGTTTGTACTTCTTCTCACTTATTTTCAAATATATAAACTAAGTCATCAAGTGCTGGACAATACTTTTGCTTTAGGATTTTCATTGTCTGTAAATATGACTAACACGCTTAGCAAGGTTGTATGATCCATTCTCTTTTTTTTCATGTTCGAAATAACTTCCCAAATCAATCAAAGTAATGCTGTCACCCAAACATACTGTAGAATCACATTATAAAACAATGCACCGGTCACAAAGTTTTTATAGAAAACAGTTAAGAGTTTACAACTGATCTCACTGGACTTTAGTTTCCTGAGAAAAACAACTTGCACGGTGCCTTTTAAGCACCACATTTATACTTTCTGGCCATTACATATTTCATAGCCACATAAACACCCAGACATTTAATTGTTACAGGAAATTATCTCAGCCTGTTGAATTTTGATAAAGACCTGAATAATTGCCTCTTTCTTTGTTTGGAGGGTTAATTCAGGGAATGTTTTGGGTGCGTGATAAGGTTTCTGAATTTTACCGCAGTGACATAAGGTCAGTTTTCAAATCAATTTTCACTTTCATAAATATGTAAGTGTTAAAAATGTGATTATGTCATCTTAGCCTTTTGCACTGTTGAAAGTTTGTCCTCTACCAGTTTGGGGAGTTGTTGTTCTGACTTAAGTTTTTTTAAGTAATTTTCCAGATTGGAAACTCATCTAGCAGATGATTTTTTTATATATATATATATATATATATATATATATATATATATGGTATGATGATATGATGTTTATTGCACTACAAAAGAGATTTGATGATCACTAAAATTAGGTGTGGAAATAAAATATATATATCGTTATATAGGTCATCAACGAAAAAAGTTATTTCGGCATATCGGATATTTGCAAAAAATTCAATATTGTGCATCCCATGCTAATATTTACTAATTAGCGTTTAACACAACCTTGCTGAGGCTCATGTCACTGAATGTCACTAATTCTGCAGGAATTTAGTCACAAATTATAGAATGGGTCACATACTGTGTCAGTGTGATACACACGGGTGTTTGTGTGTCACGCTAAATTTTTTCCCAAATGTCTTCATCTCGGGCATAACGTCTGTGTAAAGGGAGTGGGAGTATCTGCTGATCCTGGTGTCAGTCATTCTGATCACTTGTCCATAATCTGAGCTGACACACACAGTGACCCCTCCCCCTGTTTTGAACCACGCTATAAAAAGTGTCATAATTAATTTTACAGATGACTAAGTTGTACACCCACACACACACTCTACGACCTCTTGCCCTTTTCATTGGCATTATTTCCGTAATAAGATCAAGGGAAACAGCTTTTTGGCAACTAAAAGGGAAGTATTAAGGCTTAATTTAATTTTGGTTGCACATTGCAAAACATAATGCCCATGACATGATGATGCAAGATGATTCACAGCCACATCTGTCATGATCACTCAAAGTATTGTGATTGTCCTTAAATTATATCATCACAAACAGATGTTTGCAGTTCTTTGGTTTACTGTATCATGAAGTCTAAAATAGTCAGTTTGATTAGTTTGAATTATCCGGCTTCACTCAGGCCGTTCTCACAAAGCTGGTTATCAACTGGACCGAGGATTTTTCAAGTGCAGGAACTACATACAACATAAATAGATTAGTCTCACTAACCATTTTAACATTACTTAAAACATTTGTCTTTGTGGTGAGATGAGGTTTTTTCAGACAAAAAGTAACCTCCAGCCTTCATCCCTGCTGGTTTCTTCTGTGTACTGACCTGCTCTCCGGCCTGTCCGTGACCTCGAATGTGACACACCCAAAAAAAAAACCCAAAAAAAACATACAAGGGCATACTTATCTGCTGCAGAGCTGTGTACACAGCTCTGGTCAGCTGCAGTGGAAAAGCAGTCTATAGCCTATTTTTGGTGGATTTACCCATGTTTAAAAAAACAATGTACACATGCTAATTTTGATGGAAAAGGGGTTTAAGTGAATTTCCTTGTACAGTCCAAAGAAGTGAAAAATGTGTGAACCAGCAACTTCAAATTGCCCCCTCCACCCCAGTTTCACACAGAGGAAACACTTACTATACACCTTACACACCTTACTAAACTCTCCTCAAGAAATCCTCCTGGGATATGAATCAGTGATTCCCCGTTAAGGAGGGCACAGCTAATGTAGAAACACGATGTTGTTTATTTGGGAGGAGATTGGCTGGATGCAACAGGATATCTTTCTTCAAGCTGGCCGACAGTTCTCTGGCACAGCGCACCAAAAGAGGAAGTTTGTTTGTGTTCTGACAGAGAGCGCATGGTTTAATTACTCTTTTAATGGTGCATTTTCGCCATTTTAACTGTTGATGGATATTTTTTTGCCACACAAGAGAATTGCATGGAAATAAGAACACTTTTCCTGATATTGTCACTAACCATCTGGTATACAGTCTGCCAACATGCAGCAGGAATTCCTTGGAAATAAAGTTTGAGCCTGGCAGACCTTTAAAGTGATATAAAACAATGGCTGTGAAAGAAATTAAATAAATAAACTAAGCGCCTGTAAAGGGGAGGGGGGGCTGGGGGGTGGGGGTGGGGGAGGGGGTACATAATGACTTACTTCAGGCTTATTCAGATGGGAGCTGTGACTTTAATTGCGGCATAATATTTTGATGGAGACTTATTGCAGGAAAGGGTGGACGCTGATCTGATCTGACAGACAAATGCAGAGTGTTTATAAACTGGCATTCCCTTCACCAAATATGGTCAAATAATTTGCTAATTGTCTGGGTTAAATGAAGACTGTTTTTGCATGTAAACACAAGCTTGGGGTCTAATTTGCTGAGGAAAGGAATGACAATTGAGCATTTTAACCGTCACTTGTTTTGATGAAAGATCTCCTCTTTTACTGATGTTTTTGTCCGTTTGTTTCTAGTTTTTCGCTGAAGTTGTTGCTGACATGAAGCTCAATCTCAACAATGACAGACACTTGTTGCATTAAGCTCTGTCCTGTACAGCGAGTGATTTTACTTAATTTTATGCTTAAAACTAGCTTTGTGATCCAGGCCAAAATCCACATGGTGACAAACACAGAACCAACTTATGGGTTCATGCTTGTATGCCAGCCCATCATCACTGACCCATGTGCAGCAACAAGAGCATATTGTTAAGGAAATATCCTTTCTGCAGTTGGAATACAATAGTGAGGATTAACATTACATTGCACTTAAACACTGTCATTGAGTTTGCTGACAACACAGCATTTTCTGATTAAGACTTTTTTGATATGCTGGTATTGTTTAGCTTCTAGGAGAGTTATTTGGGCATGTATACGGCCAATTTGGAATATGTGTCTTTTACTGCAGTTTGCAACACATGGCTTGTTGTCTGTTTACAATCGGCTCTGTACGTTGTCATGGATACGCAAACCAACTTGCCAACAGTTTGCAAGCTAGGTGTAGAAATGCATGCGGAAAAGCCACATCTCTGGTCTGAGGAAGAAACACACCAAATGAGTTTATTGAAACTGCTAACGCTAGAAAGAACATGGTATCTATATATATCTATATATATAGTATATTTTGAAGTTGCAACAGTTTCCCAAAATTAAGTTAGTGCAGCTAAATTTTGAGTAAACTTAAACATTAGATACAAAGTAAACATAAATTAAGATGTATAGTAATATTTACTTTTTCAAGGCAATCAGTTTCCAAGATAATTTTAAGTAAGATCAACTTGTCAGATTGTACATTGTTGATGTCTCAGTTGTTGCTTTCTCCATTTTCTCTTTCCAACCTGTTGAATATGACAGGCCCACTGGTGTTGTCATGATTCACACTCCACGTTAAATAAAAAAACAGCTTTTTTGGTCCTTAAATAATTTATCTCTAGAGGAAATGCTCACAATAGTTTAAATTATGTACTGCAGCTGGGACGGAAACTGTTCCATGTTTGTGGAAAAAGGACACTCAGGAAGAGCTTCTACCCTCAGGCCACCAGGATGCTAAAATAGTGCCTAATCTTATAATCTTTTATTTACTATTACAGTCGTTTTTAAATTCTCAAATTGATGGAACTAACGGGATTGCCTTACACTGAAGTTGTATCTTAAATAATTGTATATATATCATTGATTGATTTGTTGCTGGTAGGCTGCAGTAAGCTTACTGTCTTTGATAATAAAAAAATCAATTGCGGCTAATCGGAATCGGAAGTGTAAAAGTGTCGCCTTAGTTTAGACGTAAGTAATTCATATATGAATATGTTTGTTTCGGTATATAGGCTCTGATTACTGGTACATTTTGTATTTGGACGGCACTTGCGTGGTTTTTACATCAAGGACCAGTGACATCAATCTCGGATTATTATTTTAACCTTTGGCACATGTTTGACCGGCAATCCTCTACAGCCAGACTTTCCCTTTTCCTCCTCTTCTTTAGAATAGCCTGTATTTACCGCAATTTATTAACTAATCTTATGAAATGTATTGGGAAAGTCTCTTCCCATCATCCACCGCAGGTGGATGACTCACATGCGTCACGCGCCTTGCACTTTAAATAGAGCGCGCAGAGGAGCGCATGCATAACGGTCTTCAGAGCTGAGGCGGCATCTAAAAGGAAATAAACTTTTTGTTTACACGACTTCGGCTACTTCACGTCGTTTTTACGGTTTTCTGCTCAATTTACAACGAAGTTTTCGGACATTTTAATTCATCTCTCCGGCTGTGCTGTGATTTGGACACGATGGCAAGCTCCGGGCTGCAGCTCCTCGGTTTCTTCCTCGCGCTTTTCGGTCTCGCCGCCACCGTGGCCGCAACGCTGATGGTTGAATGGAAGAAGCAATATCAGGGCAAGACGCACCGCATCTACGAGGGCTTGTGGACGAGCTGCAGTGGCAACGAGAGAACAACCTGTGAATTTCACATGTACCTCCTCAAGCTACCAAGTAAGTTTTTATCTGCATCCTCTGCTCTAAAAACCAGACACTGCTCGTTGAGATACCTTCCACTGACAATAAGTTACTATAATTAGCCAGAAGTGCGTCTTTGTCGTGTAAACTCTTTGGATTGACCTCAGCTGACTTTATGGCATGTCTGATATTCATAAAGGGTCAAGTAGGATTTTATTGTTTTATTCTTGTGGAATTTAGGTTTTTGTGGAATTTGCAGGTTTATTTTGTAGAATTATAATAATCTCTTTATTTTCTACAATGTTGTCCTGTTGACAAAGTTTAAGCCAAAAAGAGTTAACAAAAAGACTTCTTTACATTTTCCTACAGAAAAAAGTAAAATGATCTGTATGCAGTGATCACTTCCAACAACACTGAATGTATCATAATTTATCACTGTATATATGTAAACTACATTTTTCTCTCTGCTCCTCCAGCTGAGGTCCAGGCGACCAGAGCCGTGATGCTGCTCAGCATCATCCTCTCCACTGTGGCGCTGATGGTCTCCACGGTGGGAATGAAGTGCACGCGCTTCATGGACGGCAAACCAGAGAGCAAATCCCTAACAGCTATGGTTGGAGGAATCATGTTCATGGTTGCAGGTGTGTTCAGTAGCAGCAGGACCTGACAGGCTTTCACTGACACAGGGACTAAATGATGTCAGATATAATATGCTAATAATGTGCATCATCTTTGATCACATTTTTTAAATAGATTTTTATTCAAAGCACAAAAATACATCACAAAACCAAACACACTGTAAAACATATTTGTTCCAACTTCAAAAAAGATCCACGTTGCTGTAAACATTTAAGTTCACTGAATTTGAAAAGGCAAGTTGTATCATGACATTTTGATTATTTATTTGTAATCATTTTGATTGCGTCAACTTGTATTCTCAAATTCAGTCAACTTAGCAGCCTGGACGCTAACCTCTTTAAGTCAAAACAAATACTTTTATTTTTAAAATGCAGAAAAGTGGTTATGAAATCCTTAGTGACATCTCATGCAATCACGCAAAAGATTATATCCCAAAAATGGCCTAAATGATACTTTTAAGATTTTGTGGTTGTTTGCATTAATTTGAGACCTCCTGGCTCTTGTTCTTTGTATGTGTAACTACGGTTAATTCAGAATAATAATTAAAGCATCAAGAGGCTAAAATACTGCAAAACATCGGCAGCCAGAAGAGAGCGCAGCTGAGTTTCTGCAGCAGCACGAGCAGAAATATCATCAGCACATGAGCATTAGTGCACCTATGTTAGGTTTAAGATGTTACCTTAATCTTTTCATAATTCTTTTAGGTAATCCTTTAAAAATGTAGTGGATTACATTGACAGTAGTAATCTTAGAGTACCTCATTCATTTAAATTTTCTTCATTCTCTGTCTGTGTTCTCGGCAGTCATTTTTTTACCATTAAAAATATTAAAATCAATGCTCTAAACTATTTGAAAATTACACAAGAAAAAAAAACAAATAAAAGAATTCAAATCTTCTGTGATTTTCCAGGTTTATTGACCCTCATCATAACCTCCTGGTACGTCAAAATGATTGTTCAGATCTTCAATGAATCCCATCGCCTGCAGAGGTACACGTGCACACACACACACACACACAGACGCACACACTTGACTCTACATTTGCATCTAATTTTTATTTTATGTCTTAAATACCCATTTCATGCAATTCATTACAAAGAAAATTTTCCCAAAAAAAAGAACAAAACAAAAAATAATATATCGGGATAAGACAAACAGGTTGTTCACTGCACATTTTTATGTGCATTAAGTAAATTGCATATATGGATACATACATGTATACCTACGGATATACATATACACACGCACATACATATACATTCATGTGCATTTAAATGTGTCCGTTTTTCTCCACAGTTATGAGTTTGGAAAGGCTGTGTTTGTCAGCTGGGCTGGTGGCCTCCTCACGATGGCTGGTGGTGCTTTCCTGAGCTGTCGGAGATGCTCGCGGTCTCAGTCGAACGGGTCCATCAGCTCCAACCAACTCCTCGCCACCACGACACACTCCAAGTCCAACTATGTCTAGTGGAGGAGAGGCTTTGACTCAGTCAGTCCAGCGGTGCATTTACAAACTGGAGCAGTTTGTGTTGCTACAATGAGGACATGTCCCACTGTGGGATTATAAATACTATTTACTGAACATCAAGCCGGTAACCAGGATCAGGATTACACACAAGATCAGGCTGTTTGTCATGACTTTGAATCCCATTTTACAGCTTGAATTTTTCTGTAGCACTTTCTTAGCTGGATGTGGTCAGTCACCGCTACAGACGTGTGAGGCATTTGCTTGAGAAAAAAAAATCTGTTTCTCTGAATTAACAAAATAATAATATTGTCCTTTCAGAAAGTTAGAATTTATAAGATTGTTACTGCGTTAATTCAGAAAAACAAAGCAGATTTTTTTTTCCCCATGCCATTTTTTTCTCAAGTGAATGCATTAAAACACTGCTGTGTTTTCCGCTACTGTTAGCTGATGTTGTTTTTCCATTCTTAGAAATAAAAGTATTACGTTTTTAAATAATTTCAATCATTAAAAGTACACATTAATTATTTCTTTCAGTTCTAAAGGTCCTGAGCGTTGTCCGTCTGTGTAAGTATGAAATTATGACGTTACTCTTCACAGCTACCATGAAGAACGCTTTTTTCAGTAGTTTACAGTTTAGACATGAATTGTGACACTCCGATTTCTGTAATTTTAAACTGTACTTTGCCTTGCAGTTAATTCCTCTTCAGTTTCACATTGGTGTAAATATAGAGTTGTTTGTGTATGTTGTTAATTATGTGACAAGTTTTATATTTTCTTTCCATATGTTTTTGTAATTTGGTCTTTATTTTTATGTGGCACATTCTGTGGCAGTTTGAGGAATAATATGGGTATGTATATTTTGAAAAGAAAAATAAAATTATTTTGCTATCTTCATTTGGGTTTTACGTTCAATTATATTACAAAGATCATTCGGCTTAATTTTGTTGTCTATAACGAAAGAAATTGCTAACATGGGGAATTCTCATGGCTCCAGTTTATATAATCAAATAATGAATTTAAGCTAATTAATTAATTTTATTTAGCCTGTAGTCATTTGTGCGATTATTTAATCCAGTGTGTCATCAATTTTTACATTCAACCCACATTAAATGAGATTTTGTTCAGTTTAAACTTAATATGTGACATTACTGTTAGCTGTGACAAAGTGGATCCTGCTGCCTTTGGTGCTCCAGTAATGAGATCTTTCCTGACACACAAACAGTTTCCTTCCTCTCATATCTGCTGCTGTTTTACCCTCTAAATTCTGTTTAAACTCACATCGGTTATTATAGCCGCCATTATGATGAACTCAGCACTTTCTGTAGAAACCCAGTTTAGGGTCAGTTTGAGATCCGCCTGAGGAAACAGGATTGTTATCTCAAACTGGGTGGCTCTACATTTTGTGACGAAGGATACAAACAAAACAAGCGAAAAGAAGAAATCAAGTCTGAAAATGTATAAGTAGTAATAGATAAATGATTTAAACACATCCATATTTTCTTACTTGACCTCTAAAAGATCTTGAAGTCAAGACCACAAAATCCCTTTGCCTTCAGTCTTACGCTTTGATTTGATTGATTGAATTGGGAAAAGTACAAACTTATTTAATCCCACCCTTTCTCCATAAGTCATTGATTTATTAACCAGCTTCCTTATTGATCTAAACCTATAGGCCTGCTCTAATTTTCCTAAACTTGTCTAAATAAAAATATTTATTACTTTTCATCTTTGTCACACAAAAAAATAGTCATTACTGATATGATATCCGTATTAAAGATACACATTTATTATTTCCATTTATATCAATCAAAAATACAAACTCATTACTTATAAATGAATCTTAATCAAAATACAATTGATTACTTACATATTTATCATATTGACAAGTTGTCTTTTTGTTTGTGAGTATATTATTATATATTATATAAAATATATACATGCATTCCACACTACACATATATATGATATACAACACATAACTGCAATATTATACACCAGAGTAAGTTGCAACTACTGTTTGCAACCATCTCATTCCTTATGCAAAGTGTGTGTGTGTGTGTGTGTGTGTGTGTGTGTGTGTGTGTGTGTGTGTGTGTGTGTGGCTTAATTCCTTGTTTGACATACTTGATCTTTTAACGATACTCATTGGAGAGGAATTTGATGTAGGCCATCCTGGACAGGGACAAACTGAAACAAGAAATGACATCATTCCTCTGCTGAAACAACAATAAGCGGTAGATTGTGTTGTGTCCTTACTGGATGTAAACTATTGTAGGAATCTCATGGGACTGGCACGTTGCTGCCCAGATTCTTCCTGAACTCTCAGAGAACAAATGAAAGTGAAGCGGGAGAAAATAATGGCGTGACGCATGTTTTGTGGCCATGGCACTCTGCAAAGTACCTGCAGAAACAGGTAGCCTGACATGCTAAATGTAACTTGCTTCCTTTTGAACTTGGCTTTGAAAGCACTGTGACATTTGTTCTCCTTTTTAATCATTTTAGAAAACCTTAAAAAAAACGTTTTAATAACTCAAAGATTTGACATTTTATCATGCTGTATTTACATAGTGTTGTACATATTAACCTTTCAAGTGCCTCTGTGAGAAAAGTGCACAGTGTTAAAATTTTTGTACTCTGCATACTCTGCATGGGCCGACACACTGACTTCATGGTTTTTTGCATGTCTTTGTAGTTGTCTTTGCATTTCTGTATGTGGTTTTTGTCTCTTTGTGGTTATTTTGTGTCTCTTCTGGTTGGTACGTGGTAATTCAGCATTTTATATTGTGCAAGTGAAGGCCAGGGGTCATGTGACACTTTGGGCCCCTGGACCTGAGGTTTATTGATATTTCTGTCAGATTCCAACCAAAACACTCTCTAAAAAAACCCCAAGAATATCAGTTTCATAGATGGGAGATTAAAGAGCACGTACAACTTCACCCAGACAGTTTTTAACAATGCATCATTGATTACAACGACCACAGAGTTACACAAGTGACAGATCTCCATCTCTCTACAATAGTATTTACACACAGATCCCTGTTGATATAGACAATTATTGGAGTCTCTGCAATAATTAAACCTTCAGGACTAAAGACAGCAGACTGGACAAACACACATGGGTGGATCTGTCTTTTTTGTAGTAACGTCATTAGAGCACCAGTGTACTTGACTTGTACTTTGACATACAGTCCAATGCAACAGTCGTTTAGTGCAGTGGTTCCCAACTGGTGGGTTTTGGTCCAAAAGTGGGTCGCGGGTCCATTCTGAATGGACCACAAGTGACTTGCAACCATGTGGTTTGACAAAAACACACTTTATTTTGAAGTACAGTGAATTTGCAGAATTTGAAGAAAACATGCCCATGGGTTTGGAAACCACGTTTTCTTTAAAAAAAAAAAAAATTGAAAAAAAACTGTCAAATCAAACTGAATATGTGGTAATTTCTCTTATGCAGATCCTGAACCCGGTGGCTGGAGCAGTTGGGAACCATCCTATGGTGAGTATCATTTAGGGTTTGATGATTTGACGCTGTGGTCATTTTTGAGGTGCCGGCCTGTAGTGATAATCAGCTGAAAATAAGACTGAAATTGTGAATGATTTTAGCATTAGGTGAGAATAGTTTTCTTGTTGGCCTCTGGCCTCGGTCGCTCTTGCCTGGCACACAGAAGAAGTTTCAGTTCTGCAACGTCACCACCAGATGCTGCTAAATTGCACACACAAGACCCTCAAGACATTCCTATTATTTTGTCCATTACTTGTAGGTGTTTTGGATTTTTCGACAAAAACGGAAACCCATTCAGGTGTCACATCCCTCTCATTAGAATATGTGCATTTTTCTCCTCCCAATAAAAACATAAAAGTAGCAGAAGACTTTTATTTAGACAAAATTAAAGATATTTACACCATAAATTGGTACACTAGAAGACAGGAAATCAAGTGTTTGAGGCGTGTTTGCATGTTTCCACTGGACCATACCTGGATGCAGTTAACTCCTAAAAACCTAGATTGTCCATATTTTTTCTGAGGTATTATCATTTCTCTACAGCCTTTGGTGCTTTGCTAACACAATTATGAATGGATGATGCAGAAATGTAAATAGATCACATGTCACTGATCCAAATACAGTGAATTCTTATAGTATTCAGGGTGCCATGAAAGTGTAATTTTCACCTTCATTAAAAAAAAAGAAAAAGAAAATGACTGCCCTCCAGTGGTCTGTTTAAATATAGCAGCTTTTTCATTTTGTTTTTAAGCTTTACCCGAAAAAGCTTTTGCTTGATGTGATAGTTAAAACAATCACGTAGACATAGACATAGACATAGACATAATAATAATAATAATAATAATAATAATAATGATAACAATACTAATAATGATAACAATACTAATCAGTCCTAGTAATTCTAATATTGATTTAAACAGTTATAATAAATAACATAGAAGTTTGGCCCCAGATTTAATTTTACAAAACAACGAAGATTAAAATAAACACCTGGGATTACTTCCTCATAAAAGTGGACCCTTCAGCTGAAAAAGAAACAGAGCAGGGACCCCCAACCACATGTTAAATTGAGTTAAATTGGACCTACTTTAATGTGTAGGGCCTAAAGAGCCACATATAAATGTCCCTTTGTCTGATGCATACAAAACTGAACTATAAAAATAAAAATTATAGACAGAGTTATAAATTAATAGTTAGCCTGTCATCAGTGCTGTGTACTGTAAATGCTTGTTTTTGTTTTTCCTCTTAGGCTGTTTTATCTTTGCTAATATGTTGGATTCATCTTTATGTGTATTTTCAGACATATTTCATTTTTGAAAAATAATAATAATAATATTTTTGTGGCCACCCTGAATTAACCCCCTGTTGAAGATTCATGCATCATATCATGTGTTTACATTTACAGCTGAGTAGCCAAAGAACAATATTTACTGTAAATGTGAGTGTATAGGTTCTTAAGTGCTTTTACCTTCTTGGCTCTATCTCTGTAGTTTCAAGGAGTATTAAGTTAACAGTTGGTCAGCATGTTGATATATTGTTTTTAATTTTATTGATATATCATATTTATTGAGATATATGCCCATCGGGTCATATTAAGGCATTTTACATGGCATCAAAATAGAATTAACATTTAAAAAGTACTGAAATAAATTGCTTTTAATACTCTCACACACACTGGACTCCTGTCAGCACACCGCATATTAACTAAATAGTTGGCCTTTTTGATTTGCTAACTCTACAAATAGGCCTAAAAAAAGTTTGGTAAATGGAAAACTAAACTGCTGAAAGGCCACGCTAAACTCTGCCCTAACAGGTTGTACTTCGGGACATACGGTAGGAATTTCCCTGGTACAGACAATAAGTGAGTTTTCTGCTTTCCCACTAAGTCAGTGTTGTCCATTTTAGCCCATTCACAACCCAAATAAGCTCCAAACACACACACAAAAAGTAGCTGGATTTCTACTTTTTAAAGAGCACATAAATCAGTAGCAACATTTTTTTTAAAATTATGACACCTTATTATGTCTTATTTTTATGTCCACCTTGACGGATGAAGAATCTTAAGGCAGAAACCACATAATAATGAAAATGAGAATAAATGATCTTACCAGACTTTTTTTTTCAACAAAATAATGTAAGATTATTTATTTTTCGTGAATGCTTTACTCATATAATTGACTAAAGTGATGGTTTAAAACACACTGCATATATATTTTGAATTGTATGTTGAAAACCTCCTAAGTTAATAACCTGCACACATAATCAATACAATGCATTATAAGATGATTTGTACCATTAAAAAATCAAATCAGAACAGTAAATCTGTATTAATTTTCCAGTGACACAGATCATGTATTTGAAAAACTCCTGTGTAAAAGCTAGAAATCTTTCACATGATAGTTTGACAAGTAACAACGATTTGAACACAAATTATGTTCTTCAACAATATGATTAATAGACTGAAACGTGCCTTGTGCTTTCTCCTTGCCTCACAGTCAACCGTGCTTGTTTAAAAAGGGGCGTGGCTTTCCTGCAGTCCATGTCAGGTGATGTGAAACAGTGATTGGCTCAAAAACATCTCATCAAGTAAGTCTGTGCATTTGGGTGGATTTGACAGTGAGGGGCGTCAAAGTGGGGGGGGGGGGGCTGATTACCCAGTGGGGGGTGGGGGCTCAAAAAACCTGGCATGAAAAGTTTTGTTTTCTTTACAGTTTACTATTTTAAGTAATTCCTACCATAACTAAACTAATATTGGCCAAATAAATGAGTAAAGAATATTAGTTTCTTTATTTAAAAAAAATATTGAAAACCCTTTTAGGCCCCTCTCACCTCTTAAAAGCACAAACTGGTTTGAGTGAGTGACTGGTTATGCTGCTGAAGAACCATTGACTGTTACTTTTTTCCCCAAAAAAGGAAGATCACAGTTCCAAAAAAGAGACGAAAGAACTGACAGGGAAAGAAGGCATACTGACTTAAAACAAAAACAAAAAAAACCCAACCAAAAATCCCAAAATACATGAGATCAAGAGAGGAAAGGCGGGGGGCCCACAGAGACCGCCTCTGCATAGGGCCCCTGCACACGGCATCATAGATCTAGACATCGTAGAGAAGTTACAGCCATCGGAATAGAAAAAGGATCCGAACCGATTAAGAGATGTTGTTATTTGCCACGTGGAGGCTGTAGTGATGATGGCTGACTCTGTAGAAAATCCGCTCCAGTAAGGACCATCTGGTACCAGGTGTGATGTACCCGTTGGTGACCCCCCACACAGCGGAAGCCCAAACGCATGTAGAGCTTGTGAGCTGCTGGCGTGTACGCTGTGGTTCCCAGGAAAACAGAGGAGTATTTGCGAGTGACAGCAAACTCCAGCAACTTCTGTCCCAGCGCAATGCCGACTCCATGTCTACGACAGCTCTGGTCAACAGACATCCGCCGCAACTCCACAGCACCTTCTGACTTCTGCTGTCCGTCTGCTGCCACCACACCCACCACCTCGCCCTCGAGCACTGCCACCCACATACAGGAATCTGGTGGTTTCATGTAATACCCTTCGATGTCTGCCATGTCTGTGCCCATGGCCCGCTCCAGGTAACCATGGATCACGCGTCTGCTGTAGAAGTAGCCGCCCACACAGAATAATAACAGGGAGGAGTACTATCATCCACCAACATGCGGTTATGACATAACATACAAGTGTCATAGCAGTGTAGAGCAGGAGACTCTCAGGATGATGTCTCAAGCCTCTAAAGGCAGTATCTGTTACCATCTCCATCAGCCCGTCATTAAAGATCCGATGAACTTCCGTTTTGTCTGCAGGTTCAAACTCACGCACAACTAGAGTTTGAGGTCTGTTTTGTGCTTTTAGTCCTTTGACATGTTTTTGGACATCTTTTCTCTGTACTTTTTCCGCCATATCTAGCTTAAAAAAATGTGATCAAATCCCGAAGACGCAGAGACTGGAGACTTTTTGTTGCTGTCTGTTACGCACAAGTTTCTCTATATAGTACAGATAGCAGGCCTATGGTGCCCCACAGGTTTTACAGATGTTTTTAGAGAATCCCTACAGACGAAAGAACCCAGTCCAGCTGTGGTGTGATACAGACCTTGAGGCAACAATCTCCAATGTGGCAAGTCTCCAACTCCTCCAACTACTGTAGTATAAACTGCAAGAAAGTCCACTCAGGCCGGTTGGGAGGGTAGTTGATGGGTCAAACAAAATCTGAGCATTAACCCAAAAGGCTGCTGCTTATGTCCCATGCGAAACCAAATGTCAGTGGAGTTCCTGTAAAGACCAGGTACTCTAGTTCTATATGTGCAGAGTGCTAATGCCATAGGGGGAAGACACGTAAAGGGCTTAAAAAGAGGTTTTACAGGCTCCCGAAGTTTTTCTGGCTGATAGCCAATAGTCATAGTCATAGTTGTGTCAAGGTATAGTTTTAGAACTAGTACGGGCAACACAAAGATTCAGAAAATGACAGGCCCCAGGGCGAGAGGCCACAGTATGAGCTTTGTGGCATGTTGATGCTCTCTTTTTGGTTAAAAAAAATAGCACTGCAGCTAAAATGGTAAGGGTAGAACAACAAAATGGGTGTAGGTATGTTGCATTTTATGAAGTGTTTGGCTCATAATCAAACAGTTAATGGCTGTTTTTTATTGAAAAGGATTCTCAGTAAGTAGTTACTTAATGCTTTCAGGTAAAATGGTGCAAGTTTTTTTTTTGTGAAACCAGCATGATTTTATCAATCAATCAATCAAATCTTTATTTGTATGGCACTTTTCATACAAAGAGTAACACAAAGTGTTACTCTTTGTAACACTTTTAGATTACCAGGTGCCATAAAATCACAAATTTCAGCCGGTTTTGGGTTTTGGAAACCATGTTTTCTTTTAAAAAAAATTTTTTTTTAAAAACTTAAAAAAAAACTTTGGGTGATTATTTTTCCTACAGAGGTAAATAACAATAATAATGATAATGATAACAATATAATAATAATAATGATGATGATAACAATACTAATAATGATAACAATACTAATCAGTCCTAGTAATTCTAAGATTGATTTAAAAAGTTATAATAAATAATATAGAAGTTTGGCCCCAGATTTAATTTTCCAAAATAACGAAGATTAAAATAAACACCTGGGATTACTTCCTCATAAAAGTGGACCCCTCAGCTGAAAAAGAAACAGAGCAGGGACCCCCAACCACATGTTAAATTGAGTTAAATTGGGCCTACTTTAATGTGTAGGGCCTAAAGAGCCACATATAAATGTCCCTTTGTCTGATGCATACAAAACTGAGCTATAAAAATAAAAAATTATAGACAGAGTTATAAATTAAGGATTCATGAGTAATAGTTAGCCTGTCATCAGTGCTGTGTACTGTAAATGCTTGTTTTTGTTTTTCCTCTTATGGATAGGCTGTTTTATCTTTGCTAATATGTTGGATTCATCTTTATGTGTATTTTCAGACATATTTCATTTTTGAATAATAATAATAATAATATTTTTGTGGCCACCCTGAATTAACCCCCTGTTGAAGACCCATGCATCATATCATGTGTTTACATTTACAGCTGAGTAGTCAAAGAACAGTATTTACTGTAAATGTGAGTGTATAGGTTCTTAAGTGCTTTTACCTTCTTGGCTCTATCTCTGTAGTTTCAAGGAGTATTAAGTTAACAGTTGGTCAACATGTTGATATATTGTTTTTAATTTTATTGATATATCATATTTATTGAGATATATATGCCCATCGGGTCATATTAAGGCATTTTACATGGCATCAAAATAGAATTAACATTTAAAAAGTACTGAAATAAATTGCTTTTAATACTCCCAGACACACTGGACTCCTGTCAGCACACTGCATATTAACTTAAATAGTTGGCCCTTTTGATTTGCTAACTCTACAAATAGGCCTAAAAAAGTTTGGTAAATGGAAAACTTCCTGGAAAAATTGTATTTTGTGGTTATGGTTCAAAGAAGCCACAGCTGGTGTGAGTCAGAGGTAAACTGCTGAAAGGCCACGCTAAACTCTGCCCTAACAGGTTGCACTTCAGGACATACGGTAGGAATTTCCCTGGTACAGACAATAAGTGAGTTTTCTGCTTTCCCACTAAGTCAGTGTTGTCCATTTTAGCCCATTCACAACCCAAATAAGCTCCAAACACACACACAAAAAAATAATATTGTAGCTGGATTTCTACTTTTAAAGAGCACATAAATCAGTAGCAACATTTTTTTTTTAATTATGACACCTTATTATGTCTTATTTTTATGTCCACCTTGACGGATGAAGAATCTTAAGGCAGAAACCACATAATAATGAAAATGAGAATAAATGATCCTACCAGACTTTTTTTTTTTTCAACAAAAAATAATGTAAGATTATTTATTTTTCATGAATGCTTTACTCAGATAATTGACTAAAGTGATGGTTTAAAACACACACTGCATATATATTTTGAATTGTATGTTGAAAACCTCCTAAGTTAATAACCTGCACACATAATCAATACAGTGCATTATAAGATGATTGTACCATTAAAAAATCAAATCAGAACAGTAAATCTGTATTAATTTTCCATTGACACAGATCATGTGTTTGAAAAACTCCTGTGTAAAAGCTAGAAATCTTTCACATGATAGTTTGACAAGTAACAACGATTTGAACACAAATTATGTTCTTCAACAATATGATTAATAGACTGAAACGTGCCTTGTGCTTTCTCCTTGCCTCACAGTCAACCGTGCTTGTTTAAAAAGGGGCGTGGCTTTCCTGCAGTCCATGTCAGGTGATGTGAAACAGTGATTGGCTCAAAAACATCTCATCAAGTAAGTCTGTGCATTTGGGTGGATTTGACAGTGAGGGGCGTCAAAGTGGGGGGGGGGGGGGGGGGGGGGGGGCTGATTACCCAGTGGGGGGTGGGGGCTCAAAAAACCTGGCATGAAAAGTTTTGTTTTCTTTACAGTTTACTATTTTAAGTAATTCCTACCATAACTAAACTAATATTGGTCAAATAAATGAGTAAAGAATATTAGTTTCTTTATTTAAAAAAAAAAATTGAAAACCCTTTTAGGCCCCTCTCACCTCTTAAAAGCACAAACTGGTTTGAGTGAGTGACTGGTTATGCTGCTGAAGAACCATTGACTGTTACTTTTTTTCCCCAAAAAAGGGAGATCACAGTTCCAAAAAAGAGACGAAAGAACTGACAGGGAAAGAAGACACACTGACTTAAAACAAAAACAAAAAAAACCCAACCAAAAATCCCAAAATACATGAGATCAAGAGAGGAAAGGCGGGGGGCCCACAGAGACCGCCTCTGCATAGGGCCCCTGCACACGGCATCATAGATCTAGACATCGTAGAGAAGTTACAGCCAATCGGAATAGAAAAAGGATCCGAACCGATTAAGAGATGTTATTATTTGCCACGTGGAGGCTGTAGTGATGATGGCTGACTCTGTAGAAAATCCGCTCCAGTAAGGACCATCTGGTACCAGGTGTGATGTACCCGTTGGTGACCCCCACACAGCGGAAGCCCAAACGCATGTAGAGCTTGTGAGCTGCTGGCGTGTACGCTGTGGTTCCCAGGAAAACAGAGGAGTATTTGTGAGTGACAGCAAACTCCAGCAACTTCTGTCCCAGCGCAATGCCGACTCCATGTCTACGACAGCTCTGGTCAACAGACATCCGCCGCAACTCCACAGCACCTTCTGACTTCTGCTGTCCGTCTGCTGCCACCACACCCACCACCTCGCCCTCGAGCACTGCCACCCACATACAGGAATCTGGTGGTTTCATGTAATACCCTTCGATGTCTGCCATGTCTGTGCCCATGGCCCGCTCCAGGTAACCATGGATCACGCGTCTGCTGTAGAAGTAGCGCCCACACAGAATAATAACAGGGAGGAGTACTATCATCCACCAACATGCGGTTATGACATAACATACAAGTGTCATAGCAGTGTAGAGCAGGAGACTCTCAGGATGATGTCTCAGCCTCTAAAGGCAGTATCTGTTACCATCTCCATCAGCCCGTCATTAAAGATCCGATGAACTTCCGTTTTGTCTGCAGGTTCAAACTCACGCACAACTAGAGTTTGAGGTCTGTTTTGTGCTTTTAGTCCTTTGCCATGTTTTTGGACATCTTTTCTCTGTACTTTTTCCGCCATATCTAGCTTAAAAAAATGTGATCAAATCCCGAAGACGCAGAGACTGGAGACTTTTTGTTGCTGTCTGTTACGCACAAGTTTCTCTATATAGTACAGATAGCAGGCCTATGGTGCCCCACAGGTTTTACAGATGTTTTTAGAGAATCCCTACAGACGAAAGAACCCAGTCCAGCTGTGGTGTGATACAGACCTTGAGGCAACAGTCTCCAATGTGGCAAGTCTCCAACTCCTCCAACTACTGTAGTATAAACTGCAAGAAAGTCCGCTCAGGCCGGTTGGGAGGGTAGTTGATGGGTCAAACAAAATCTGAGCATTAACCCAAAAGCCTGCTGCTTATGTCCCATGCAAAACCAAATGTCAGTGGAGTTCCTGTAAAGACCAGGTACTCTAGTTCTGTATGTGCAGAGTGCTAATGTCATAGGGGGAAGACAGGTAAAGGGCTTAAAAAGAGGTTTTACAGGTTCCTCAAGTATTTTAGCCGGATAGCCAATAGTCATAGTCATAGTTGTGTCAAGGTATAGTTTTAGAACTAGTACAGGCAACACAAAGATTCAGAAAATGACAGGCCCCAGGGCGAGAGGCCACAGTATGAGCTTTGTGGCATGGTGATGCTCTCTTTTTGGTTAAAAAAAAAATAACACTGCAGCTAAAATGGTAAGGGTAGAACAACAAAATGGGTGTAGGTATGTTGCATTTTATGAAGTGTTTGGCTCATAATCAAACAGTTAATGACTGTTTTTTATTGGAAAGGATTCTCAGTAAGTAGTTACTTAATGCTTTCAGGTAAAATGGTGCAGGTTTTTTTTGTGTGAAACCAGCATGATTTTAGATTACCAGGTGCCATAAAATCACAAGTTATGTTTTTTGTGCCACTTTGTCACATTACAGACATTTTTAGTATTTTTTTAAAAATTATTTTTAATATTAAAGATAGACTAATGAAGTAAGACATCCCTTGAAGACAATACAGCACGAAAGAAATGGCCAGTAAAAGAGCTGGGAAAGCTTGGCAGAAAAGTTTGACGATCTTTTTTAATGAGTAGCCACAGGTTACATTAATGATTTATTTAATTTATTACTAAACTGATAAATCGATATTATCACTTAAACAAACATAACTGTCCCATTTTGTCTGAACATGTCATCAAAGTGAGGTAGGGGTTTTCCATGTGCTTGAAAGTCAACATTTTCTGAAGTGGTTTACATGGCAACATATTTTCTTTATTGAAATATAGGAGAGATCCTTAACAAAAGTAACACTTAAGGTAGTATTCAGAGTTTTAGGTGGTTTACTGGGTAATCTACTGTTAGGTGTTGCAAATCACCTAACTTCATCTTATTGCACAACACTGAATTGCAGTGAATTACATACATGGGCTGCCATGTATAAAGAAACCTCAGTACATACAATTCTTAGCTATTTAAATAGTGTTATTGTCAGATTAATATATTTATACATTGTGTTGTTATGTTAAACATAGATTTAGATGACAAATTTATGTAGATTATTTAGGTGATTGCAGTAGGATTCATAGGTAATAGCCTGTTTGACAGATTTTTTTTAATTAGGCCAATTTATCTTTGCTATTTTTTGATGCATGTCAATTTGCATCTTCATATTTAATCATTTTCATTATTTTATGTATTTTATTTATGAAAAAAAAAAAAGGAATCTAAAATATTATCACAATAATTTGGCAGCGATGGCACAGTGGTGTAGTGGTAGTACTGTTGACTCACAGTACTACCACTACACCATTAATGTTAAAAATGTAGCGTTCAAAAGAACATATCTCAACAGTGGCTGAAGTAAGACAAAATAAAGAGAATAAATAAAACTTACACTCGGTTTCTTCCATGCACTCGGCGCCTGCATCAGTACAGTTCAAGTCGCATCTGGATGACATATTTACTGTCCCCAGTCGATTATTCCCAGGAGTCTGTTTTTTCTGACGACTTTTCTTCTGAGGCCGTTTGGTCTAATGACTGATTTTTCTGAAGTCTGACCGTGTTTTCTCTGAAGTCTGACCGTGTTTTCTCTGAGACCTGATGGTGTTTTTTACTGAGACCTGATGCCTTTTCATCTAAGGTCTGACTCTGAACCCTGAAACCTGAGGATGTCCTAATATGGACACCGTACAGGAGAGTCATAGGTTTTGAACCAGGTTGGGGTGGGGTTTGGACCTTGGACTGGGGTAACCTTTCTGTGTGGAGTTTGCATTTTCTCCCGGTGTCAGCGTGGGTTCTCTCCAGGTTCTTCCCACATTACAAAGACATAAAGGTGACTGGTGACTCTAAATTGGCTGTAAGTGTGAATGTGAGCTAATAACTGAATGAACAATTTGGCGGCCCCCCTGCAGTAACTTTAAGGGGGTCGCTGACCCCTGTTGAAGACCAGTGACTTATGCTATTTTTTGCCACTCTGTCATATTGTGGACATTGCAACGGACTCCACAATGGCAGTGACCACCCAGCAGGACAATGCACCATGCCACATCTCAAAAACTGCTCAAGGCCTTGACCTGGCCTCCAGAGTCCTCAGATCCCAGTCAATCAGGGGGGTGTCCTGGGTCATTTGAGTCCTGTGGGTTCACTTCACCTGTCAGTAGGTTTTGATGCTGTGCCTTATTGATATAAACCATGATTGTTGGGTGACATGCATGCAAGCACGCGTGCACACACACACACACACACACACATTTTATACAATATGGCACCAAGGAAACAGGCAGTAAAAGAACAGGGAAAACAAGAATTTGTGGACAATCTTTTTTAATGGTTAAAGTACATTGATGGTTGAATAAATTAATGACTGAGGAATGAAGTAAAAGGTTAATTTCCTGACTTCACCTCATGTTCATTTATTTAAGATTCACAGGACTGTCTGGGCTGAGATTTTGCTTTTATAAGTCTGATCAAACTGCTTGCAACTGAAACAGCCTGCAGAGGGAGACAGTCTCCTTTACATGGGTGCTTTCTGTTTTCTGACTCTCACACTGAACACCCGAAACAAAAGAAACTTCCAGAAGCCAGCAGTACAAGTATATGTACATGTATGTCTTGCCATAATAGATTGGGTGAGGTAAACAAACCAAAAATGTAAAGGTTTTCTTATTAAGGCTATTTTAATTATTTATTGATTGAGTGCAAGTTAAAAAACAAGGGGCCATTTTTATTCTGTAGGTAGTGGGCAGATATTAGATAAGTCATCCCAAAAAATAATATATGATTAATATTACAAAGACTTATCATCTGTGTGCCATTTTCTTGGAAAACTTAAATGTATAGCTATATTGATAATTAACCCTCTGAAACCTGGAGCAACATCGGTTTTCTTGTGCTGCTATCAAATGCCTTTCACAAGTATTTTATACCTTTGAACCCAGAGCAAAAAACACGGGAAAAAGGCATTGAGTAACTCCGTTAAAAAAGGGGCAAAAAGCAGATTTTCAGGAAATGTTCTTGTATTCTTATTAATGTCTTGCTAATTTTGGGGCAATTTCGTCTTCCGTCGCTCATTGCCTACTTACCGTGTTTTGGAAAGAAATCAAGCCTATTTACTGAAATTTTAAGGGGTTAATGGCCCAATCAAAAGTTGTAAAATCTTATTAAAATAGTTTTAAACTGTCACAATTTTTAATTTGACTTACGTATTGCTGACTGGTCTATAATGAGAGCCGTCTTTGGTGCCATTTGTTTATCAGAGGAAAGTCACTTTTTCAGGCATTTTTTTAGTGAATTTATTCAAAGGGAGAAGAAACCTGATTTCTCTTTTGCCAGTTTCCTCAGATTTAACATTTGTGTCACGAAACAACAACTTTTTTAAACTTAACGAAATCGTGTTAAAATGACGTGAAGTCAAAAGTTATTTCTGGTGTTTGAGGCGACCCTCGGGACTCCCTGAAGGAGCCTCGCGGGGGGAGCAGTGATTGTACTCCGGCCATTCATGTCTTGGAGGGGAGGAGTTAGCGGAGCCTGAGAGGGGTCAGAACAAAATGTGTGTCCCCGACTAGGGCAACATTATTTCCGCCCTGGTCCGGTGCCGTCCTGAGTGTCTTTTAAATGGACTCTAACACGAGTCGAAGCTGATATCGTTGTGACTGACAGGTCTGCTCTCCGCCGCTCGCTCCTCACCGTCTGAACCTACGCAGAGGATGGATGGAAACGTTTCACCGGCTGCTGTCTTCTCCGTAGTCCTGATCACCGTCGTGTTGTCATCCTCAGCTGCTTTCCTGGAGCCTTACGACCTTTTATATGACAATGCCGTGCAGGCGTTTTACAACAACGACTACACAAACGTGGTGCGCTACATGGAGGCAGCGCTCAGCAGCTACGCAGAGGTCCGACGCACTAAGGTCCGGTGCCGGCTGAGGTGCCAGGACCAGCATCCTTTTGATGGGACGTTCTCGGAGCTGCGCTTCCCAGACGTGGTGCTTCGGAGAGCGGCGTGTATGAACACATGCATCGAGGAGAAACTTGGCACTCAGTCTTTGCACAAAGTCAGCGAGGATGTGGTGCAGGACTTCAACAGGAGGATCCCCTACAACTATCTGCAGCTGGCGTATCAGAAGGTAGGGGGAGGGGGTCTGCATGTGGAGTTACACCGCAATCTGGCTCTGAATGAGCTCTACTGTTGTCCACTCCACGGGGAATTATTTATCTCGCTGCTTCACATTACCTACAGTCTTCATCAGCTGTTGCTGCTGCCCAGCAACGTGATGCAGAGTGATGAGAGGTCAGCTTCACGAGCAGAAAACAACTGCTGCTCATGGGAATTCAATTTAGTTTCCACTTTACTAGAACACTGTGGTATTTGTGCATATAAAATTGGGCATGTATGCACGTGCCAGTGCCTCACCTCTGTGCAAAATAACCACATACATGAGCCACACAGCGTACATAACCACTGAAAGTTGAGAACATTCTGGAAAAATCAGCACTCGCTGCAGGAGTAAAGCCCAGCCAATGTTGTTTTTTAGATCTCAATATTAATATTGAAGAGTTTTTAAGAAATGTATTATTTATTTTTTCCAAATAACATTATGCAAAGCAAAAAAACAGGATGTTTTACAGTTGAACATTGCAAGTTTTTTTGTGCAAAACTAAGTAGTAGAAATACAACAACAAAATTAAAAAAAAAAAGAAGCTGTGCAGGTGAGATTTAAGAAAACCACTTGGAACTGACAAAGAATGTCATCTTTGAAAGCACAATAATTAAATACAAAAGTCATGTAATCAAGCAGTGTAATCAAACAAGCCAGCAAAGGGTCAGTAAGCAAACATAAAATAAGCAATGTAAATCAACCAAAAACACAAGGGGTGTGAATTGTGAGTCGTGTGAATGAGCAAGTTTGTGTGTAAAAGCACAATACATTTTAATTTCAATATTGAGAGTAAAGTTTAAACAGAGAGGAAAAAATATAAATTGGCAAAATAAGTATAGAATTAGGATAAAAAAAAAAACCACGAATATACTACATCTATCTGAATCAGATACATATGTGTGATAAGCCAATACTGACCAATAATAGTAGACTGCTGATATCAGTCAGACTGTGCAGAAACCTGAATAACAAGGTTTGTATGATAGTTCTTTAAAAGTTAATATTATGCAAGCATGACGTTTTCAGTCCCAACAGCAGCAGTATGCAACAGTGTGATGTAACGTGCACTACATGCGTTTCTCTTTCCATGTATCTCACACACACACACACACACACACACACACACACGATTATTATGTTGTTGACATTAGATTGAGTTACAGGTAGATCAAGGCTCAGCAGCCCGATCACAGCAGGTTGACTCTTCAGATGTCTGTGCACTTGCTTCAGTCCTTTGTTGACAGCCGCGCTTTGGTTTTTATGGCTCCTCTGTGTGCAGTGTTATTTTTGAGCAAATGTTTGTGTATTTTCTGTTTTGGCAGCTCTCTTCTCTCTTCTGCTTCATCCGCAGTTGTAGCCACAAGCTTGCTAGATGAGAGTGCATCACTCACGGTTCACTTAAAAGTGTAGTCAGGTTGTAGATTCAGTGCGTTTTTGCATTTTTTCATCACTTTTTACACATTAGAATTCTTTGTTGTTTGCAATACATTCATGCAAATTTCCAGAGCATTTCCCATGAGGTCCATCTTTCGGCTTGGACGATGTTGAGTGCTAGGCGTGGGAACAATCCAAGAGACAGATAAAACAGGAGAGCTGGGAACAAAGTGTAATTGCTGATTCAGACTCTGTGGGACTCTGTGCTATATTGGTCCCCCGGGAGCAAGTCGTCTGTCAAATATTTGCAATTATTCTCCCACTCGATGGATTTTCTTATTCAAAACTCCTTATATAGAAAGAGTTGGAAACCTCCCCTTTTATGAAATGATCTATTCATTCAGGTTTAATGTGGGAGAAACTGTAAAGAGAACATCCTTATTGTCTCCCAACCTCCTTTTATGCTGTCTATTATTGTGGACTTCCGGCAGATGAAAAGAGTGGAACTTGAGCTTTGCAAACAGTTCATCATGCAGGCAGACAATAAGATGCATTATGACAACAATGGTGCAATGATTCCTGCAGGGGAGTTGTCTTTCTGCTTCTGTCCTTCAGCAGCACCTTTAAGATC
The DNA here is from genome assembly GCF_008729295.1 of Plectropomus leopardus. Taxonomy (NCBI): domain Eukaryota; kingdom Metazoa; phylum Chordata; class Actinopteri; order Perciformes; family Serranidae; genus Plectropomus; species Plectropomus leopardus. The sequence goes on from NC_056465.1 coordinate 21,508,893, forward strand.
AAATTCAGGACACTTTAGGGGGCTGATAGTCGCAGTTTCAGTGGCTTGTGTGACTATCACACAGCGCTGACTATATGTTAGTATTTAACTCAGGTTATGGTTGAGTATTATTTGGCTTATTAACTTTTTGTGAGCAAGAGAGTGACACTTTAACCCATTTGGAGCTTAGATGGGAAGCTGGCACCATCTCCTCACATGAACCTGAGACTCAGTGGACTTTCACTGTCCCTGACTGCAGACCAGCTCTAAATGCCAGTGTGATGACACACAGCCTCCTCGGAAGTGGTGGGAAGTTATTCTGCCCCGTTACTGTCTGCTGGGCAAGTGGTTTCTCATTTTTTTCTGAATCAGCAGAGAAAGAGATGTGATCCTCTCATAAAAGGGCACGCTCCTGTCTAGACATGAGCACAGACGCGGCCTTACACACAGATCCTCGCCCAGCTGTCAAAATATTACTGATGTTTTGCGTAAAGGTATTATGATTTATTTAACATCTGTTAGAGAAAAAGGGTTTTTTTAACCCACAACAAAGCAGAAACTGAGGCTTTCATGAATGTTTTAGCAGATCTTTTTTTTCGTCCTCCACTGTGTGTCCTTGCGTGCTGACGTCTTAATGAACTGAGTACATGGCAGCACATCAAGGCTAAGAGCTCTCATGTTTATCTTACCACAGGTAAGGAGAGGCCGAGCTGGAGCGTTCCTATTGGCCGAGTGGATCAGAGCACATCAGACCAGTCAGTGTGTACATGCGCACATTAGTATCTGACTCTTCTGTGTGTTTGTATATGTGTGCAGGCACCCTCACGTGTACGTTAGTATGGGGGTACTGGGGGTGGTGTTTGCGAAAATAAATAACATTCCTGCACATTCCAGCATCACACACCCTCCTCCTGACAGCCGCTGGCACAATGCTGCCATTGGGCCTGTTAGAAGAGGCTCCACAGTCACCAACTGTTCTCCGCACTCAGGCTGCCGCATATGTCCCCAGCTCGCCCATCATCTAGCCTGGCAAATATTTTATTTTCCTGTTGTGGTCTGTTTGCTTTTCTAAAAAAAGAGAGACACGCCACCTTTTGCAGGTATTAAAGGGCAACTTATGTGGCTGCCACTGACTGGGCCGACGGCCTTCAGTGATCTCTGGCTCTGGCCGCAGCTCTCACTACAGTTACCTAACTGCAGAGCGATCAAAGGCCCTGAACTGCCCTCAGGGACAAGGAGAGATCATATCACCTGCCCCTTTATCTTTAATCTGATCAGTCTCACAGCGCTGCTGCCCCAAGGAGTGATTGTGAAAGAAGGACTCATTCTGTGTGGTCTGTAAATTTATCAATATTTATTTTGATTATGAAAAATAAGTAAAACTCAGATAAAAATCATAATACAAATATCCAGAAACAAATTTGGTTTTAAGAATACTGAATGACTTGCAAATAATGTAAGTTTTATTTTTACTCAGATGGAGTCTTGTGAGGTATTATGTGTCAGGTTGTCCGTCTGTTGGTCTTCCGTCCGTGCGGCACATTCTTGTGAATGCGATATCTCAAGAGTGCCTTGAGGGAATTTCTTCAAATTTGATACAAATATTAAGTTGGACTCAGCGATGAACTGATTAGATTTTGATGGTCACAGGTCAAAGTTCAAGGCCCCGTGACCTCGTTTGTCTCCATCATGTGAACCCAGTATCTTAAGAAAATCTTGAGGGATTTATTTTTTTCAAATTTGACACAAACATTCACTTGGATTCAGTGATGAGCTGATTAGATTTTGGTGGTCAAAGGTCAAGGTCAGTGTGACCTTGCATCTGCGCCATTCTTGTGAACACATAATCTTATGAACACCTTGAGGGATTTTCTTTAAATTTGGCTCAAACCTCCACTTGGACTGAAGGATAAACTGATGTTATCAGGTAACATTTTTAGGGGAGTTCCCAAAGATACCAAATATGTCAGACTGGACATGTTAAACTCTACATGAGTTTGGTAGACGGGGACAGCAGTTACTAGTAATTAAGGAAGATATTGATGACCCATATTAACCCTGTTGATATGCACATCATGTGCGTCTAGTATAATCCCACATCTGAGGCTAGTTAAGATATTTGTAGTCATTATTGTACTGTAGAACAAGAATGTACAAGCTCCATAAATTTGCAAATGTAAGCTGACTACACAAGTTTTCTAATTGCACTGACATAATAGTCAAGTCCTGGGAATGTGGGACACATAACTCAACAAGTATCACATTGACATTTTGTTTTGAGAACTTCTCCTGTCTCCCAGCACGATGTTAAAAGGTGACAGTAGGTCAGGAAAGTCTCTGAGGCCTGCTGATGTCGTGAGCCTCTTCTGGAATTTTCTCTTTAAAGTCCGATCCATTCATGAATGTGATGATTTGATTAAAGCTCAGCAGGTAGTTTGTGGCTCAATTACAGTCCCCCTTCAGATGGCCACGTGGTGAGCTGAAATCTGTTGGCCTTGTTGTTGTTAAAGGTTTGGTGTGTGAGTGTAAAGTGTAATGATTGCAACGCTTTGGTGCATTCTTGCTGTGATTAGTTTTATCTTCCCTTTCCAGCTTATTGAGAGAAATTGACAGCATTAGCCGAGCACACAGCAGCATGGGAAGACATGTCTGTTTCCATTTCACACATTAGCTTGAACCCTAGAGAAGAATGTTGGACGCAGTGAACATTTGAGTGGTAAATTAAGACATTTTTTACAGACCGGACTCACAGCAGTGAGTGTTTGTGCACTAGATTATGTGTTGGTGTCATCTGCAGCTGATATTAATGGGATGGAGGGAGGATGAGCTCTGTCTTTGGATTGGATAAAATGAGCAGTAACGCTGCCATTTGCTCAGATGCAGGCCGGGCGTTCGCCGCCAAGTCAGATTTATGTGTTTGATGTATCCAAAGGGTCGTTTTGCGGTTATCCTATTTGTAAACTGACTGGGAGCGGGACAGAAAGTAGTCCAGGAGCAGATGACAGAAAGAAATCTTAGAAAAATATGTGCCTAACAGGGAAAAATGAAGACTGTGATTCAAGGATCCTTTTAAGTTTGTGATACATTTTTGGAGCATCTGGGGCATGAAGCGATAATATAATATACTGTGGTGTGTTCAGCTTCCAGTTAAGTCTCATACTTTAAAGGAATAATTCAACATTTTAGGACCTGAGGCCAGATGCATAAATGATGTGTATGCACAAAAAACATGTGTACGCCTTCCTATTTACCAAACAGACATGACCGTGTTATCAATCAAAGCATCTAACCCTCGTTAAGAAAGTAAAAGTAATTCTAAATTTGTCGAACTATCTCTTTAATGTTCTTTGTGATTATCTTATAGTGTATCTTAAACCTGCTGAAATACAAAGCTAACACCCGAGAAAGCCACTTGATACACTGCTAGTGATGGATTAAGTGACACTCACTGTTTGTGAAACAATAAAAAGACTCATCCCTGAAGTGAGAGGATTATTGCACAAAAAAAGGTTTTCAGCCAAACAAAAAAAGGTCATTTAACTTCTCTGTTTCTAACATTAACATAATAAAATTAAAAGCATTCTGTGATGTAATTTAGGTTTAAATATTCTGCTTGTACTTGCTTGGCAGTAAAACGTCAACATTAAAATAGTTTAGATCAACACTCATCAAAACTTTCAAAAAACAAATGATATTGGTAATTGAAAAAGGGCATCAGTAAAGAGATATGACACTGGATACTATCGTATAATCACCATAGCAGTGATCCCTATTTCCTTCTCCTCTGCACACACCTGCAGTGCCAACAAGCTGCTCTCCTGGCTCCCCTAACCTAGCGTGCAGGGCTGTGCTTTGCCCAGACGGCCAGACATTGTGGCACTTGGCTGTGCCAAAGGCCTTATGCATGACTGGATTTGAGTGGATAACGCACTACAGGAATGTGGGGGCACGCTGTGGCGCAACACACCAATATTGTTCTCGCCCTGATTAACAATTAAATGGCTGCAGGAGAGGAGGAGGCAGGAGGCTGCTAATGGGTCACTGTAGTGGTTTGTGAGCTGGGACAAGACAGCAGCAGGTCATGGAAGGGAGTCGGATTTGGCCCAGAGGTGACTTTGTCAAGAGCTGGCACCTGTGCATGTGTGGCTGAGGCCGAAAAGAACAGCAGATCGGGCTGAGGCGGGAGCTGACAGCAGTCAGGAAGTTTTTTTGCTTCAAGTTCCAAACTCTTGATTAACTGAGAAACATTTATCACAGTGACTGCATTCTGATGGTGTATTCTCAATTTATGGAAGATCACAATATCACAAAAAGGAGGATTTGGACTGAGATTCAAAGTCTTGATCCAACCAGCTGGAGAACAGCATTTAGATATGAGTGTGCGCGTGTGCGTGTGTGTATGTGTGTGTGCGTGCGTGTGTTTCTGCCTGTAAATTCTGGTTGTGTGTGTGTATTAATCTTTGTGTTTGGTGATTATCAGTCTGGCCAAAGACTCCTGGGTGTCTGAGTGGAGAAATCAGGGCTGGGATGGAAAAAGCAGTGTTTGCCAGGCATCTGTTCAGCTTCACTAGTGACTTGAACTATGCATTGGCTGCTGCGGGGGTGCAAGCAGAGAAACCACTTTTCTCTGTCATGTTGTCTTCTACAAAACAGACAGAATCCCCTTTGCTTTTCCATGAAATCATGAAAAAGTGGAAAATATTTCTTTCAGTCAACTGTAACATGCGCATATACACACAAGCTGAGCAGAAATTAGTTTCTGAGAAAAGTACTTAAAGGAGCTGTATATGATATTCAGAGCATATCTTTGATTCAGAGTCCAGCCCTGTTTTAAACTGCCTATTCAAGGTACAGTCACAGAAAGGGGGGGACAGAGTTGTCTTGCCTTAAAGCTGGCAGCAGAGGTAGTAACAGCACTTTAACAACATCTTAGTAAAAGGGACAGCCGGCAGGACGGGACCATTGATGGGATGGGTGGGATATTTTGACGGCGTTTTATGTATGCAACCCATGTAGATTTAAAAAGCATCTAGCAGCAGTTAATGGCTAAATCAGCCACCATATAACAGGTAATAGATCGTTATTGCCATGTTATGCCATTGTTATTATTTAGAAAATGCTGCTGATGTGTATGTTATATTTCATACCAGAGGCCAACTCAGTTGTCTTATACTGTACATCACACCTGCCATGCCTCTTTCCATGCTTCCTCAATGCTGGCATGCTGTATAAAATCACACCCTGGAGTGGAATAATGCGCTGTCCTTTGGTCATGTGAAAAAATGCAAAAGTAGTTTAACTAAGGGACGTTGTAGCAGCCCTATAACCTGATCTCTGTGTATAAGCAGTTTCTTATTGAGATTGTCTGCACAGGGTTTTCAACATGGAGATGACTGAGCATGTTTCTTGCAGCAAATGGAGCTAACAGCACTTACAATGACAACAGTGCTGACAGAGCTAATGGTGTTAACCTGGGGGGGAGCCGAAGAGTTGGTACCTCACTTCCACAACTACGCCATGGGTCGGGACGCCGTTTTTAGGGGTATCTACCGTATGAGTGCATTGCAGAGCGTGGGGATTAACTTGGCGGTGGGATACTTATGCAGGGAGTCACATGCACTAACACACATGCATCATAACAACAAAGAACAGAGAAGATCAGATCACAACACACAGAGGTGACTCAGGACACTGTTACTCTATTACATATTTACACAGCAAATAGTTCTTTGCTGCTGTATTAATGCTCTGACTGTCATAAACAGCTTCTTTAAGTCAACTTTGGACAGTTTTGAGAACAAACCGCTTCAGACAAGCAGTTTGCTGTGAACATGCAGTGGTTGCATCAAAGAGAGGGAAGCTTTCATGTTGAATATGAGGAGTGTACATTGATCCCTGTTGTTATTCATACACCCATGGGTGTGTCATACACTAGTTGTTAAATCAGGGGAGATTAAAAAGGCCAGTGTACACTGACCATTGGTGTTGTTAATTTTACCAAAATGTTTGTTCAAATGAAGCCAGTAGCCTTTTCACAATTTATTCTGACTGTAACTAAACACGTATTTGGCTTTGGGCACATATTGAGGCCAACCGTTTAGTCCACAAAAAGAGTAAAATGTTCCACAGGTTGACTGAGGTATCCTATATCCACCTCACAGCTTGTTCTGCACAACTGTGAGCTATAAACTGTGTTAACGTCTCAGGTTGCTTCTGTCCTCAGCAGATCATTTCTAGGAAGTGGAGAGCTGTGGGCTTCAGGGTGGAAACCATAAAGAGGGTAGAGGGTACGGGAAGTCAAATCTGATGTGGAAAACACTGGAAAATGAAATCGTTTTCTATGCTGCCTTCATTTTAAGTTAGAGTGTAGAAGGTTTCTATATTTTTTTGTCTTTCAATGGCTCAAATGTACACAATATAGTTTAATAAATATTTGATCTGGGGTCCTGTATTGCACTAAGAGCTCCTCTGGAAAATTGGTAGAATTTCTGTCCTGTATGGCAGAAGGTTTGTGGTATTTGGTATGTGCCCGTTGCGCTGTGGTCCCAGCAGCAGGGAGCCTGTTCAGAGCCACAGCAGGGTCACATGTCTCCTATGGCCTTTTTCCACTGGCTTGGCGAAGCACACATTACTGATCACATGATGTGATCATATATATTTCCACCGGGCCCTCAAAGCAGGGGTAACTGATGGACTATTGTTCTGATATTATGGTTCTGCTTCAGAGTTGAGGTCTCTACCCTCAACTGAGCTGTGGCATCGGCTGGATCAGTATAAATCTGGGTGTAAAGCAGTGGACTCTGAACACAAGTTAGCAGAAGGAGAGCAGAATAGGAGACCACAGCTGTGTGGCTCTGGTGTTAATGTTGTTTATTGAGTACTGTTAGGGCTCTGGGATATGGCTAAAAGTGTTACCATGATAAAGAGTTTCATATTGATAGATATCTACCAAAAAAGTCAAATTATTGTTTATTTTTTTAGTTTAAAAGCATATTTTTGCTCCTGAGTGAAAGTTGAAGAAACCTGATAGTTAACTGTAGTTTAAACTACCATTTATCAGAATCAGAATCCGTTTTATTTGCCAAGTACATTTACAGATACAAGGAATTTGACTTGATGTTTTGGTGCAAAACAATTAACATAAAGGAAAAATAAAAAATGTAGAATTTAAGTAGTAATTACCGTCAGAACAAGACATTTTCCAAACAGTAGAACATCCAACACATCTGAGGTAGATTAAAAACATCAGTCTTAAAGAGTAACTAAACCCCACTCATAGCTAAACAAAATAACGTTAATAAATAACACAAAAAAAATAGATATATAAATATTATTTCTGGTCAGCTGCATGTCAAACTCTTTGTACAGACAGTTAAATACTATTGTAAGTGTTTGAGCTGACAGTGTAAGCAGAGTAAATAAACAAGACAAAAATCTCAACTGTGCTCATCCTTTAATACATTTTACACCCACAGTATTCATTTCTGCCATTTCTCATTCAAAACATTACAAACAGACAGACTTTGATGACATATTGAAGTAGCAATAAAATAGCAAATGAAAGATTAATAGGAGACTTATGGAACACTTATTTTATCACTATCGAGGAAACTAATATATTATTGATATAACTTTATCGCCCAGCCCTAGATAAACAGCATAGATCTATATGACTTTGCAGTCCAAGGCTGAATTACAGATGGTGACAGCTTCTCAAATGTAAATTATTGAAGGTTTTCTATGCTAATTAATGTGATATCTTTGGGGTTTGGGGCTGTTCATTAGACAAAGCAAGATATTTCCAGACGTACCCTGGGTTGCCGAAACTTTGATAGACATTTTTTACTGTTTTTATTTATTTTAAAAGATATTTTTATGGGCTTTTTGTGCCCTTTACTGTATAGGACAGACATAGCGTAAAAGGGGGGAGAGAGGGGGGATGACACGCAGCAAAGGGCTGAGAGCGCACTCGAACCCGCAGCCTGTGAGGCGAGGATACAGCCTCTGTACATGAGGTGCTACCAACTGAGCTACTTGGTGCCCTGACCAAATAATATATGAAGAAAATAAGAAAACATGTTTCAGATGAATCGTAAATCATTAGTTACAGTATCCAGAATACAGTAATAATGTAAAAATGGGTGAACTCTTATCACGCTACATTTGGTAGATGCTGTTTCTTTTAATGTATTACGTAAACCTCCACAGGGACTGCAGAGGAAAATTCGCTTTTTGGCAAAATCCAATTCATTTGCATCAATTTGATGTAATTAACATGTGTTGTCCCTGACACAGAACAAATTCAATCTAAATTTGAAATGTAAATTAAGGATCCTGTGCCAAATCCTGCAGTACTCCTCAGGAGTGAGAGTCATTCATCTTTTGAGGGCAGTTTGTTTGCCTTTTTGACCCCACAGCTGTTTCCTGTAAAATTCAATTAGAAGTGTTGATTGTTTATCCAGGCCCTCTCTGCTGTCGTCAGCCTGCAGGGCGATGGTCCCATGGTGACTCTGTAGAAAATGAGTGGCTATGTGGCACTGTTTATATGTGTTTCAGTGCGTGTGAAAAACTTGGGTGCATAGTTTGATATCAGAATATGCCTCACATTAAAAGGTCCAAGTTTGAACCTGAGGTGCACTTCAGCCATGTCCTGTCTTGTTTTATAAATGTTGTAAAAGACAACATTTCAGCTCTCTGATTCCCCCCTATGTTACACACCACCAAGTTAACTTTGACAGTTGGCATAGAGAAGGGAACTATTTCCAGTTTGCACACCCCCCTCCTCCTTCCTTCTACCTACCACTGCCAAAGAATATTTCATCTTAGCGGTGCATAACGCCAGGATTTCCAACTATTATCCCCTGCCGCTCTGTGACCTGCTTATCTTTGTCGTTAGATCTCAGCGTCTCCTCTCCCTGAGAGGTTTTTCTCTGCAGGGCAACAGGTAGTATTACACCAAATTAGAAGACAGGGGAGAGAGTGGTTTTCATGATCCCACGTTGACCTGACCCCTGGCCGACACTGACCTCGCAGCGTCTCCACATCTGGTTCAGATTGGAATGAATTGCAGCTAATAACAGTGTTAAACAGCAATAAGCACAATGAGTCACAGACAGGCCTATCTTCTTCATCAATGTTTTATGGATGAGGAGAAAAAGATGTTAAGTTGCTTTTCCCCCCCTTTGGTTGCAGTGGTGTCATTTTTAGCCAATAAGAGGTCCTTCTCAGTGTGACGATGAGGTCATGGCTATCAACATACTGCTAGTCTCAATTTTTATCTATTAGATGTATGAATTGTGGATCTAATAAGTGGCCTTTATTTCACAAAGCTGCCTCTTGACTGTTGTTCATTATCCATCCAGCTTAAACTGATCTGAGAGAATTATTTAGAGAAAAATAATTCATCTGTTTCTAAAAGAAATCCCCCTAATTCCTCTAAGAAAGCTGAAAGTAGTTTTGGACTCCAAACATGTGGAGGGGTTATGTCTCATGGCTGCCTAGATGGTGATTAAACAGAATAAAACAGAGTGTTGATCTCTCATAAGAGCCAAATGTCCTTAAAGAACATTTGCTCCAAATTTAGGACTTTTCCAAGCAGCAGGGGTATATCATCTGCAAAGAGTTAAAAGTGAGGTCGGTTCTACATCATCTCCTGCTGGCTCCTACAGAAAGCCTTTACGATTACCTGAACTGATGAATAGAACCAAAAGTGAGACAGAAGGAGTACTCAGCAATGAAAATCAACTTTTTGGATTGGAAGGTCCCATAGGACTAAATGCTAATTTCTCTGACAGCCTGTTATCCGAAAGTTAAATGCCCATTGATGCCCATTGTTGCTTGACAATACACACTCCCTCCACATAGACAGCCCAAGTGCCAGAAAAATATTTGCATTTTTTGTTTCTGTAAACCACAGTTACAAGGCTATGGTGAATTTGTGGTTAGGATTAGGCACGAAAACCAATTAGTTATTGTTATGAAAATGTCATATTTTGGCTTTTACCACAGTTGGTGGCAAAAAAAAAGTTGCCAAAAAAGCTGGAGGGGATTAGTGAGAAACACACAGATTCAGTTACTCAAACACCACTGGGAAACATTATGATTCATATTCAGATTCAGAATACTTTATTAGTCCCAAAAGGGCAATTCATTTATGCAGTCAACCCATCAATAGTAAAATAAATAAATAAATAAAAAAATAGTAAAAAATAGATGTGTACAGCAACACACATCCACAGTCAAACACCATCAACAGCCTCATCACAACAGTATCAACGCCAGCCAGTGACAGTTTAGTAAAACAACAGAATATTGGGAACCAAGATCTATAGGAAGGGTGTAAGATTTATGTCTGAGTATTAAGCAGCCTTATGGATTAAGGAATAAAAGAATTTGTGTAACAGTTTGTTTTCTGAGCCGAGACATACTGTATTAACATCGGCCTGAGGGCATAATGACACATTCTTTTTTGAGCACATGGTCTGGTTGGCTTAAAATTCACTTTGCCTTCTGGACCACTTGTGTTGAAGTGTTGGTAAAAACATGAGGATTGCACCTGATTCAGATTTTTTTTTTCAGCTGAATCAGATTCGGCAGTTCAATATGAATATTTGACTATTTGTTTATTTTCCATATAAAGTTTATATACATTAACGACAGATCGATAAAAAAGAAAAATCCAGAGACTGTGTCATAATAAGTTGCTATGATCTATAAATTCATTTCTAAGCAGAAGAGAGAAGGTAATGTTATCTCAGAGCCTTACGTGGCAGAGTCTCATCCTCCATGATGCTGCTGACATGCTTGACTAAGGCTGCTTGTTCTGAAGTATCAAAAGTCAAGAGCACTTCAACCACAGCAAAATCTGGGGACTAAAATGTCCCCAGAAGTACACTGCACAGCACACCGACTAGCATTACCTAGGATCCGTGGCTCAAATGACGCTGAGAAACAAGTGGGTAAAAACATCTGTGATTGGCGGCTCAAACGCTGCTGAAATGCTGGATAACTAACTGCAGGGACTATGTATTTTTGGAGAAACAGGACTTCAGCACAATGGATTCGGGGTGGTGGTATCTGGTTGTCAGAGAAATGGACTTTCAGTCAAATGGGACACTTTTTAGACCAATAAGGATTTGGAATATCGGGCCATCACAACAATGGCGTTGCACCTCTAGATGCTAAATGCTTCACTTTGTTCACTTGCTAGTCTCTAACTGCATTTGTTTGCTGTTTGGTGCAAGGCAGGTAGTGCACACAGTTTTTAGAGCTTTGCTTAAAATTGAAAACAGCTGCATGCTGCGGCTGAAAACAATAAAAGTGGTGAGAGACAACCAAAACATTTCAGTTACAGCTGTAAAACCAAAACAATGAGCTGAGAGGTGCTATAAAGCTAAAGCTATTATCACTCATTAATTCTCAGTGGGTTTGTGGCTATAAGCAACTCCTTTCCATCCAAGAAGCCATATGGTCCTTTGTGAATACATAAATTTATGATAGCCGCTTTAAGAAGAAGTTGCATCGTTGCTATCACATCGCCATCACCTGTCAGGTAATTGAAAAAAAATATATAAATAAATAAACTTTAGAAAAAACTACTATTTAGGTGAAGTTCAGAGAGCACCATACTAACAAAACAGGTACATAAGGAGTTAACTCAACATTATATTCCAGTTTCGGCTCTGTGTCCTGCCCAAAATTGTAGAAGTCATTCACAGTTTCAATGTGTATTTTTAAGTATTTTTTATGGTCCGGTGCCAAACGAAGGCTGTGATGAGTACACAGAGAAAAACAATCTTGTGGCACAACCTCTGATAAGCATCAACCAAAGTTGCAGGATACACAAACAAATCATGGTTTTATGGCTTTTATGTGGTACGAAATGATTTGCCTTGTACGTAATCTTTTTACGATAATGACATCCTCTTCTGGGGATAAAACTTGCTGCACTGTGGGTTGAAAGCTTTAATTACAGCTTACAGCTCTGGCCACACCTGAATCAGTATGTGTATTTGTCCCATTCAAACTGATACATTGTACCACATATCATCACTGGCTTGTGCTTTCACTTTCTGTCAACTTATGTCTTCAAAAATTAGCTGCAACCATGGGTTTATTCACTCTGCAAAGTATTTCTTACAGTAACAAATACACCTTGAGACATTCAGGATGATGTAAAATGATTTCCTCACAAAGGTCCATCCTGAACCATGTAAGCCTCGTTTAAATCCCTGAAGACTGCTGTCCGCTAACGCTACATGACCAAGTTTCAATTTATTTTACAACAGCTTTTTACACTTGGCTTCTGCTTGAGGCGAGTGTTTATGATCAGCACTGTCTGCCAATTTAGTAATGAGTGCCATTAAAGTGAAGATTTGTAAGTTCAGCTTATGTAAAGCGTGCAGAGGAGCGTTGATGTCACCCAGTGGGAGAGCCCCCGCAAAGAATGTAAACTTTTTGGCTCCAGTCGTGATTTTGAGAGAAAACAACCTCAGCACTGCCATTTGAAGACGATGTATTACCCTGTGACCGCATGCACTCGATACAGAGGGAAGGCATCAGTCTTCTTGAATGTCTGCATGCAGAAGTAATCATGTAACTTGTGGAGTCACATGAATACAGGAAAATAAACTCTTCCGCCTGCTGTAATCATAAACACTGTGACACAGCCAAGGTCAGAGACCTGTTCAGTTTTGGGGAAAAGAGACTTCTAGAAAGTTCACAGACTGTTTGGTGTTCATGCAGAGGGTATCCAGTGTCATCCTGGATATGTCTGCTTTGTATAATGGTTTGGCATGTTTACAATCATTTATCATTTTGGCCTTGAAGCTGCTTTGTTGTACCATCTCAGGTTTCTGTTTGCTCAAGTTTTGTTGTTATAGTTATGGTGGATATTATTGTTCGTTAAAGAGGCCTTTTGGGAGAGAGGAACAGAAGATGTTATTTACAGCTTAGATTCGGCAAAATATAAACAAAAAGGAGGTTGATTCCTTGTTTCGCTCAATTCTTACCAACTGTAAATGGTTAAGTGTGTAGGATCTAGTCAGTTCTTCCAGGCTGTTGCAATATTGCTGTTGCAACAATTAGCACAAATTCAGCAAATCCATGTGAATTCTGTGCGACGTCACTATAGTTACCAGTCACCACAAATTTTACTATAATGGGTAAAATTTAATTTCAATGTAGAGCTGCCAGCAGCATATTGATTTACTCAGCCTCTTCTTGCCCTGCTCTCTGTGTTTAGCATTAGACTAGTGATGCGGGAATGTGAGCTCCTCTTCGGGGACAAAATCACACGCTCAAACAGTAACAGGGCTGCTTTAGGGTATCGACTGAAAAAACCCAGTGCCCAGTTGTAACAAAACTTCTTGATCTTTTTCGTGCTGGCAGTTTGATCGTGGACCAACCTGACTCCTCGTAGGATCAGCAAAATGTCCGCCACTTAAGTGTCTGAACTCAAAGCTGCGCTTCTCCAGGTGGATGTTAAACTCATTGTCTCATTGTCCGCTGCTGCGGCTGTGCTCGTGCTAACTGGGCAGCGAGAGCAGGAAGAAAGCAGCTTACGAGCTTATTTTCTGCAGTGGTCCAAAATCCAACTATTTTGATTTTTAATATAAATGCCATTTTAACAAGGGCAGCTGTCTTTTCTCTTTGAGGAAAAACTAACTTTTTCCTCTGCCGTGACATTCCCAGTTTATAGGAATTTAATAGAAACAGGATTATCCTCTTTTGTTGTTCTCTGGTGTGGAAACTTTGAGATGGTCAGTAAAATAGGCTTGACATGCTTCTTAATTTAGCAGCAAATGTGTTAGGTGTTTCGGCCTGGCTCAGAGGTATTTACAGAATGTAAATCCTCTGGAAGGCCAAGGCCATCCGAGACTGTCTAGACCAGACTGGTACAAAGAGTTTGAACTCCTGCCATCAGGCCACTGCTGCGGAGTACGTGCCAGGACAACCAGGCTGCAGGTCGTCAATAATGTTCAACATGGAATAGCTTATGCACATTAAAAGCTGCCCTCTATGCCTCCTTGTGCTCTGTGAAATCTCCTCTTGTACATGTATTTGCATGTTATACTCCCATCACTTTATCTTATCTTCTGATCTTTGACTCTTACAGTTCAATGCATTAGCTGATATTGCAATTGTGGGGTTGGTATTAAACTTGGCAGTACATTTCCCTTCATGGGAAGATAAACTTGATCAAACATGACTTTCACTTAAGTTTAAGACTTGTTTACTTAGTTACCAACTCATCCAATATTTTTTTTAATCAGCATTATTCTATCACACTAACAGTTCATGGTCATGGCATGTTTATTTTTCGAGGTAGGGGTTGTAGCGCTGTGTTTATTGTTGCTAAGTTGCAACCATGGATGTTTATTATAATGAGTAAACAGTTGATGCTATGGTAATTATATCAATGCTGGCCAAGTTGATACTGAGGTACACTGGCTCTATGATAAAACTCTATTTGACAGACAGGAAAAACTGTTATCTTGTAATAATAATTACACCACTGCATTCCAAAATCATGATGAACTTTTAATTATCTCTACTGGCACAGACTGCAAAACAAAATCCTGCTGGGAACATCCATTATTGTGTCCTCCAGTTAAAGACTGCATTATTGTGTAATATTGCTGTTCATTGGGGGACATTGAGACAATGGGCCCCTGGGCACAGACTTAATAAAGCCCCCCCCACCTCTCCCGGTAACACACACATAGAGTTTGTGGTGATTTTGCTTCTTTTTTCTCTTAATTGTCATTTATGTGTTTTTTGGTTGTTATGTGTCTCATTTGGTTGCTTTCCCCCTTTTGTAGGTAGTTTGTGTCTCTGAGGTAATTTTTTTCTCTCTTTTGGTCATTTTGTGTCTCTTGTTGTAATTGTTTTGAGGTCTGTCTTTTGTTTTCAAGGTAATTGTGTTTCTTTTTGCTTTGCCCCTTTTTGTAGTAATTTTGCATGTCTTTTCAGTTCCTTTGCATCTCTTTGTGGTCTTTTTGTGTTTCTTTCTGGTCTGTACGTGTTCATTTGAGTGACTTCTTGGCAGGTGAAGAGTGGCTCCTGGGACTGTGCCGTAATCCATCCATGCTGTTGTTACTGGGTGTAGCAGATAGCAAAGCTTTCTCTCTTCAGTACAGATGAGTTGGGATACCTTTAGCTCTATTTGGCTTCTTTGGAGTACTGTACATTTTTCTGTGGAGGGGTTATAGAGCTTTAAAGTGCTGACGCATTCAATCCACATTACTCAAATATTTCCTTTCATGTTGCTTTACTGGCAAACCCCAAACCCTTGTAAAGTAAGTCCCAAATGTTTGCTTTTAATGGTCTAAATCAGGCTGCGTCATGCAGTTAGAGTGGTTTCAGTTAATTATAGGTATTAAGCTCTAAGAATATCTCACGTGTTTATGGCACAGGTTAGCAACGGTGTGATGTTTTGCTTTGGCACAGCTGAAGTAGAGCACAAACTGTGTATTGTAATTAAGTAAATTCCTCACTTTAACTTCTGTTCACACAAACTAAACCACATCTAGTTAAGATGTTGAATGTTACATGTCTCCGGCATTCTTTTGATACTACTTCCTGAGAGGCTACTAATTAATGAAACCCAATGCAGGAGCTCACCTTGTGGGCTGGTTTCTAAGCAGCAGCTGGGATACAAACAGAACCAATGAGAGACTTCTGCTCCGTGGTTTAGTGGTTCGCAGCATCTCTTCACTAAAGAGGAATTTATACATGGTTTGGGCAGAAAGCTGAATCTTGGAGACTGTCATGTTGAGGAAATGAGCGGTTAATTCCCCAAGAGAGTCTGTAACATGGACTCATATTGGGACTAGTGAGGAATATGACTTTCTGTACAGTAGGGCTATTGTAGCGTTGTACAGAAACCGCCTCATGACATCATGTAGATGTTGGACAGTAAACAACTATTCTTTGTTGTACACAGTTTGAGTGGGAAACTCTCGCTACGAGTTATAAGAATTTCATAGTTTACTTTCTCTGAAGTAAAGTTTTATTGGTTTTACTCAACTGGCAGCGTGTCACTTTGTCTTGACATATTTTAATATCCACCAGACGGCAGCTGGCACCAGTTTGACCTGCTGTCATGAAACACCAGATCATCTTCATCAAGGATCTTTTCAAATAGCTTATTTTTTATGAGGGTTTATTTTTATTTTATTTTTTTAAGATGTTTTTTTTTTTTTTTTAGGATTTTTCAGCTTCATTAGATTGGACAGACTTCAGAGTAAAAGGTCGAGAAAGAGGGGATGACATGCAGCAAAGGGCCATGGTTGGATTCGAATCTTCGGCCGCTGCAGCAAGGACATAGCCTTCATATATGGGGCGCTCACTCTACTAGGTGAGCTACTAGGAGCCCCAAGAGAGTTTATTTTAATGAATGAGCCTCCCCATCTTCTCTGCCTCCTTACTCCTTAAAGGTAAAGCGTGGTAATATTTAGGGTGATTTAGTGGCATCTATTGGTGAAGATTGCAGATTACAAACAGCTAGAACTTCTCCTGGTTAGGTTCGCCCAGTGGTCATTGTTTAGGAAGTTTTTATTAGGAGCCAAATTATCCACAGAGGTCTCTTCCTCCCCAAAACAAATGGACCAGCAGTTTCCTGTTACAAGTCAGTGTTTCTCTGGCGCTATTTGGCTATGTGTGCTCACTTTTTTCTGATCCAGACATTCAGGAGGTTTTTACCTGGAGCTGGATTATCGCAGAGGTCTCCTCTCCAATACAAACAGACCCAGTGATTTAAATGGGTAAAAACACAGAATAAATCAGTTTCATGTTAAAAATAATGTATTTCAGACACTGTTTGGCATGTTGCTGCAGGCGGCTTGTCCAATCCATGCTAATGTGTGGTCGCCTTTGTCTTCGATAGCTTAAAATTCAGACATTTAGGAGGTTTTCACAGGTAGATGAATTATCCGCAGAGGTCTCTTCCCTGCCAAAACAAACGGACTTGGTGACCTAAACAGCTAGAAACACTGAAGTAATTCCACGTTACAAATCAGTGAAACTCCGGCACTGCTTATTGCAGATGGGCTTTGGTGGTTGATGCAAAAACTCAAATGGCCCTATTTAGAGCCCATATTTGATTTGTGGGCTACTGCAGAAACATGGCAGTGAAACATTGAAATCCCCATAAAGGAGGACCTACTCCCTTTGTAGATATAAATGGCTTATTATTAGATAAGGAAAACACAATGATTTTTATTTTCAGGTGGTAATACACTATAGAAAATGTACTTATTATATTACATTTCATCACTGCCAATATATGTATCTCCCTAAATCCTACACACTGGTCCTTTTAAGTCCTGTGTGGGCCTGTTCTCTGAGTGGCCAACAATAACACAGCCTCGTTTTGTCCTCTCACTTGCCGGGTGCAGTGTGGTTTTCAGTAAAGTGTAGACATGTCATACATACACTGAGGCCTCCCTGTTTCATGTTTTCCATGAGCTGCGTGCTTCTACTATATAGCTCGCCTGTGGTTTATGGTTGAGGCGGTGAGGTTTTAGTGCACCGTCAGCCCGTAGGAGGCTTCAGCTAAAGGCTGCACGTGTGGTGTGAGAGGCATAGCCGAGAGGCTTAGTAATGGGATGCACAGGCGCTGACTTGGCCTCAGACGTCGCATCACTGCCAGGGCAGGATGAGCTCATGTGAGTTAGTGGTTATACAATAGAATTTTAAGTGTGGAATGAATGATGTGTATCGTGAAATCATAGTTTTCCCAACATGAATTCTGTCTTCTTTTATTCACACAGATGTGCCATCTTCACACCAAACATGTCTGAGCAGAATTACTCAAACCCTGGAGCAGTTATTAGTTCAGTATGTGTGAGCTTGTATGAACTTAAATGGTATTAAAATTAAGGATGGGCAGTACGATACGATACGGTACATTTCATTGTTGCCATAGGGGAAATTTGTCTTGGACTCAATGCTGCACAGTATTACAATATTATATCAATATTGTGATATAAGACTAGATTGGAGATATTGTATTATTTTAATTTTTATCTTTTCGTGGTTTTTTAGGCTTCATTGCAGTAAAGTGATGTAATTTGTAATTTTCTGAACTTAGCAGACTGCTTTAGCTTTTCTGTTATTTGCCTTTACCCACTTGGTCATTATATCCATATTACCGATGATTATTTATCAGAAATGAATATTTTGTAAAAAGCACCAATAGTCATTTATGTAACAATATTAGTATCAAGGTATTTGGACAAAAATATTGTGATTGATTTGTGATTTTGTTTCCCAGCCCTAACTTAGATGTTTGGGACATTATAGCCCAATATTAGCTACTGAGGCTGAAAATAATATTGATTGTTGATAGTTTAAAGAAATCTAATGATGATATGTATTCATATAAACACAAATATTTTTCTTATTTTTCACATTTATCAGAACTGTGACCAAGATATATACTGAGTAGTAAGACAGAGTATTATTTAAAAATGATACAATACTAAAATCAAATATTGGTAAACTTAGCGTGATACTGATACTAATAGAGTACTTTATTCAGTGGCCATAAAGTGAAGGAGTGGAGTGTAGTATAAATGTACTTGTTAAAGTTAGGAGTCAACTCAGCTTGTTGAACTGCCAACTCTGTCAAATACACTGCACTCATCTTCACCACACCACAGACTCTATGGATTGCAGCAGCTGCTGCAGGAGTGTGAGCTCTGCGCCAGGAGAGTCCACCATCACACAGTTAACTTTACCCAACTATTATTTCAGGTTTAATGACAGAGTTGAGCCATGTTGGTGTTGGAGTGAGCTTTTTTGGGACCATTTAACGCCTCTGTGTTGGATGGGAGACACTGCTGCTGTATTGCGTGTGCTAACTGCAAAGACAATGAGTTAAACATCCACCTGGAGAAGCGCAGACTTCAGACATTTTAGTGGCAGAAAGTTTGCTGATCCTGCGAGGAGTTAAGCTGACCCTTGTGAAAAAGCCAGTGTGAAAAAGAACAAGAGGTTTTGTTTCTACCGGGCACCAGGTTATTTCAGTTGATACCCTAAAGGTATCAGGTACCAACACCCAGCTCTACTAAGCCAATCTCTTGGTCTCACTCTATAGCTTCTTTTCCATCAAAGGCTTTCACTATAGTGCCTCTGGGACCAAAAGTATCATCTACAAAGAGCTATCAAGACCCCAGATCTTTGTAGTGTTTCCACCGCAGACAATACTGTGACATGTGGGCGGGTTGTTGTCACTCACTGCTCGGTATAGCAAAACTTGCTGTATTTCCTTGTTCATCAGTGATACAGAGTGAGGTCTATGCCCTGTTTATCGTCCGCAGAACAGGGCTGCAGGCTGGAGTGAGAGTCTCTCTCTACGAAATATTTAAAAAAAGGTTTGTGCATTGAGTCCTTGTCAAGCAAGAGTGGTGGATTAGTGCTGCTGGAGCACACTGAATGAAACTCTGACACATTTTTTTCCCTCCAAGTGCAGATTAAAATATATATGCAGTTCACATCATACGGTCACAATTAATATAATTTCTTTTTTTATTACCCTTGAATATCCACTCATAGCTAAACATGCATGTCATCCTAGAGAGACAATAAAATCAGATGGAATTATCATAGTTATCAGTTTGAAATTTAAGGTGTGATGGATTCACATGGTCAGCTCATGCATTGAATAACATTATAAGTAAATGTTCCACCTTGAAAGTTGCTGGCCCACTGAATTAAACTGGATTTGAACTGTCACAGTATCCAGTGCCTGAAGACGAGGTATTAGCTGTTGGATAGAAAGAGCTTCTGTTTATATTGGTTTTCTCTCTACTTAAAGCGGATCACCAGTGTCGGAGTCAGGCGTCTGAAAAATAACCCCCCTTGCGTGTTTTCAATCATGGCAGCCTTGTCTCTAAATAACCCTCACCTTTGTTCTAACCTCTCATCTACGCCTTGAGGCAAACACACATTCCCACCATATCTGAGGATGTATGATGGAGAAGACAATGGTCGCTTTCTAGCCCTGTGCCTCAATCCGTTATGCAAGAAGAAAATCCCAAGAGTACTTTGTCACTTTCTCCCTCCTGCTTGAGTTTAAAAGGCAAGGTAAATGTTTGAAGGTCTCTAGAAATTTCTCAGGCCTGGTTGGGTTTTGTCAGTCCCACCACTTACAGCTGTCATGGCTTAGTGAAGAAATTTATACTCAAAACAATCCTTCATCCTGGGTTATCCTGCAGGCCTTAGAAAGACTACAGTGGGTATAATTTACTGCCTCACAGGCGGCTTATTCCAACAGTTTGTGGGCACATACCTTTGTGGATTGTTCAGTGAAAGTTTGGTCATGTCAACCCCCTACTTTGTCATACAGGGATTGTGTTTTGGGAATTACCTCTCTTTTGTCAGCATGTTATTATGTTTTCGGCTGCTAACGTATGCATTCAATAGGCGTGTTGCCTCCTCGGGCCATCAGAACCATCAAGTGCGTCTCTTTTTCCAATGACGTGATGGTGAAGAAAGACAATCTCAGGTTTTATTACTGTGATTATTTCATTTTCTGCCTGTTTCCAGCTATTACTCCTCCTCACAGCGGCACGCATAATAAAGATCACAGTGAATTCCTGTCCCCACAATAAAACCCAAACAAAAGAGCTGTCATTGGAATATTGTGTCTGTGGATTGCGGTCTGCAAGCTAATGAAGTTAATGAAAACAGCAGTTGTAGCTGGATGTCACATTTTGCCCCTGGTGAAGGAAAGGCAGGAAGATGTGACTGGTTTTATTCTCAGGCTCAGTATGAGCCAGCTGTGAAAAGGGGAGGAAATGAGGTCAGTCCCCACTAAGGGAGTCACATGTTTGGAACCGCCCACACCAATAATGATGATACATTTCTTCAGCTCTTTTTAATCACCACACTTCATTCAAATGCATTTTTATGGGGCACTTGTTGAACAGGAGAGCCACCTGATTCATTATAGTGTTAGTGGTCGAGCTCTCCAGAAAGCTCTTGTTTTGGGAGGTCTGGAGGAGTTTTCCCCCTCCAGATTGCTGGGGATTTCCTCTCCTCCCCTGGGGACATCCTGTTGTCTGAGCAGTGACTCAGTGGAAAGGCCTGCTCTCAGTAGCTGGACCCTCTTCTTCCCTCTGGATTACGACATTTGATTAATGTAGGCAATTTTTCTAATCTAAAACTCCACATTAAGGACCTTGGTTCCATTTTGCGGCATTGTTCCTGTATTTAATAAGGTTAGAGAATATAACCATTGAAATAAAAATCAATCATTCTCTCTTATAACTTTAGCAGCTGTGTGTGGGATGACTCAGGTCTGGACAAGAGGAAATACAGAGTGGGGAATTAATATAACAGCTCAACTCTAAAATTCCTTTTTGTGGAAAGAAAAACTTGTGAGTTTTTCTGTGTGGTTTAAGAAGAATGTGAGGGTTGAAAAATTCAAAGTTCATATGTTTAAACTGAATCACTGTCATGGAAAAATAGTTCAGTACAAATAATTTAATTCAGGTAGCAAGGTAATTTGGTGGTGTGGAGGAGTTTGAATGATTTGGCACTAAACCACTGAACAAGCGTTCATCCAAACAGTCCTAGAACTAGAGCCCAGTTTAGACCAAAGATTCGTGACAAGATGAGTTGAATCTTGCAACTATTTACAATGCGCTGAGATGCAATATTTTGAAAACCTGACAGTTTTTACACCAATGTGACGATATATCATCACCATCGCATCAACTCTCAGTACTTCGGTTTCAAATTCAGCTTTTCAGGCTTATTTTATAGCTAAATTTAATTTGCAGCTTCTTAAAATATAAATGTGGATTGTAATATTGAAATATCTTTTTCTGTGCAGTGTACTTCTGAGGTCGTTTTGGTCCCCGAATTTTGCTGCAGAGTGAGTGCTCTTGACTTTCTCTTTGATAACACGGAGCTGCAGACGTGCTGACAGTGGCACGGAGGAGAGAGCAGAGACCTTCTGCATAGAGTTAGTAAATTTACAGTGAATTTTCATATTCTAAAAACTGAGGTGCTCAAAAAATCCCTATAATTCCTGACAATTAGTGAAATATTTGAGTTCAGGACAGTTCAATCTCCACCCATACTGAAAATTTTAAGTATTTTTAGCATATCAGAGTTTGTTAAACTGTATAATAGCTGACGGTTTTACTGGTCTGGCCCACTTGACATCAAAATGGACTGTATGTGGACTGTGTCTAACTAAAATCAGTTTGACACCTCTGTCTTAGGTAATGTCATATGACTTTCTCTTTCGCTCCCGTTATAATTACTGCGGCCACTAGAGGGCTTTGTCACTTTAACGTAAATATATGTTTTTTTCGGGTACCTGCTGAAACGACTGACGCTGTCTCATCAGTCTGTTCGTCCCACACTTTGACCCAAACTGAAACATCTTCAGAACTGGTGGCAGGATTGAGAAAAAAAATCTTCTTGGGTCCCTTGAAGGTGACTTCTGATGATATTGGTCCTTTCTCTTTTCAATTAATGTCCATTTGTTGTCATACAGGGATTGTGTTGTTTGTGGTATATTTTGTGTATTTGTATCTTTTGGGGAAAACTGGTATAGATACTGTGCTTGTTTTTGACATAACCATACCAGATGAAGTCAAACTGTCCGCATGAGTCTCTGCTAACATCCTCTACCTGTGAATATGTTTTTTCAGACACTAGATCAGACAGCTTTAACACATCACTGACAGAGTGAGCTCATGCCTTGACAACACTCTCCCTGCAGATTTCTCTTGTGTTTACCTTTTGATTTAAGTACACTCCAGTTAAAAAGGACCTGACCTTCGCCCTTAGCTTGTAGCCCAGCTCTGATTAGTTAGATAACAGTTTGGTCAAGCCAGCTCTGTGTCACACAAGGTCTCTCCAAAGGGTAATGTACATCACTCTGTCTCCAGCAGAGGGAAGGTCGCTGATAGACCTATAAGCCAGTTGAGCCCGAGGGCCTCCTGTTAAACAGCTGGGTGGGGTGAACTGTGGCCTCCCTGGCCCGTACTTTGGTTAACATGTCAGTTTGCCATTTTCATCTCCTCCCTAGAAGGACTCTTATTAATGCTATTTCTGCAGAGTCACACCCATAACATGCTCTTTTACTGAAGCAGAGTGGGGTTCGAGTCATGATGAAAGTTGCTGTGAAAGACAGAGATGTAAATGTTTAAAGTTTGAGCATATTTCACTGTATTTGAGGCACAAACACCTTACTGCCAACATCAGCGTTAACAGCTGTTTGCACCTAAAAAACTCCAGGATTATGAGTAAACTTGAGTTCCTAAGACTTCTGACTCATGGTCTGAATTGTGTCCATTTTAGTATCAGACATTTTCCTCTCTTCATTTCCCCTTAACTGAAGCTCAGCACAATGATCTCATTTTCATGTGTGTTGTAAAGGAAGTATTACAGGGGCAAAAGCCTCTCAGATCTGGATCAGGATGTTGGGATCAGCGTGTGTATGTGAAGAATGTGAGTCTGGAATTTATTAATTAATCCCCATCAGGCTTCAGGAGACACATATTTATTCATAAACCTGAGAGTTTGTTGAAATTGCAAAGACAGCGGCTTCAGAGCAATCATTTTTGAAATATTGTCACCTGGTTGTCACCTTGGCTTTTGCCTGTACTTGACAGGACAGTTGTAATGTGAAAGGGGGAGACAGAGGGGATGACATGCAGCAAAGGCCTGATTGTGCTTTTTTTTCTAACTGATTTTCGAGTTTATATGACCAAAATCTAGGGCTACATCCGACTCAGAGTTATGCCAGTCAAATAGGATTTGGCAGGTCAGTATGGACATTTGATGAGTCTTTTTGTTTTCTATAATAAGTTTTAAAGTCTCAATGAGCTCTGCAGGATGTTCAGTGTGACAGTGGCATCCACGTCATGTAGTAAACATGCTAATGGCGCTAACGACGGATTGCAAATGTGCAACAATGTTTTTAGACAGTCCCTGTATGTCTGCAACTGCAAAGAGTAACTTGACAGTCATGAGTACTCGTTCTGCAGCAAAAACTGGAGACCAAAATGTCCCCAGAAGTACATTAATTTGAAGCAATCTCAATTGACTGAGGGTCACGGACTGATGATTCAAGCCTCCAACTTTCAAAGGCAGCCCTTAATCCAAAACTTAATCCAGGTTTACAAGTGTAGCGTTTGTGAGATTATTTTACTTCATTGGTGCACTTGGACAATGTCACTTGCAAACCAGATAATCTGAAGGCGAATTACTATAATTCAATTGCGGTACACGCCTACAAAACCGGATTAGTGTTTCTCACTTACTTGTAATCATTCATTAGCCTTTTTTGGACTGTTCTGGGATCGGTAAGGATTTCATTATGTGGCACACGTGCTACTTGTAGTTGTTTTGGAAACTTTTTAAGATATTTTTCTGTTGACTTTTTTCTTTCATGCACAATCACATCAGCTGTGTTTTTAGATGTTAAATAGACTATTTCATAACTCAATTTTCAGTATGTGTTTGTGAAACAAAGCCAGATGTTGGAGGGGGGTTCTGTTGACCACAGTCTGCCAGCCACAACCAGGGTTTTTCTGCAGAATAGAAGCAGACTTTTTTTTTTTATAACGAACAGATGTCTAATTCCAGACCTCCTGTGTGTCCTTCTTTGCCAAACCACTTCCTCACAGTAGTTTAACAGGACCATGAGTCCAGACCTGAAACTGAGACCTTTAAACCTCTCACCTCTGTAGCTACAGGTGACATCCATCAAATGAATGTCTCAAAATACTTTACTAGTCGCTGAGGTCCAGAAGCCTCTCTGTTTACTATTTTAAGTGCTAGCTGGCATTGTTTCCTGCCAGTGTCACAACCCTGAAAATAAGTTTTTGAGAGCTGCCAGAGTCTGAATGTTCAAGATTCTTGGAGGAGGAGATCCTCTTAGCCTGTGTTGTGATGTTTGGCAGAAAAAAAACAGGACTGTTTGTCTCCGTCTGCTTTCGTGCACTACAGGGGAGGTAGAGACATCCCTGGGGTAAAACGTGCAAAAAGTTGAGAGAGCTCTTGCGGCCCTTTTCGAGGGTCAGTGCTCATAATTATTTATTCTCCCTGCTAAATTAGGCCGGAGGGCCTGTAAACTCTCAACTCCAGCAGCGAGATTGGTGTGCACATGGGCGGACATTTAGATACACACATTTATGCATGAGCACACAGATGCTCAAACAATCCTCTGCCTGAGGTGTACACATGTGAGACTGCACACACAGGCTGGGAAGCCGACGCAGGTGGGACACATCAACAAGCAATAACTCAACACATGCATCCTCCTGCCCACACACACATCTTTTCCACCTCTCTCCAATCAAAGCTGATCTCATAGTGACTCTTGTTTAACCCAGACAGGTAATCTCTGCACATGTTTTTATTTCCTGAGTTGCCATTTGGAGGAAGGGGCCGGGGTTCGATTGTACAGTAGAAAGTGTGTTGATTTTATTGCCTGTGACCCAGCATGACCGTAGCAGAAACCATTGCCAGGTGGGGTGCTCCGCCGTGCAGACTGAGAGATGCAGATAGATATTTCTGTCTCTTAAGTATTTCAGGATGGGCGGTATGGCGGCTTTTGCTGCTGTCCGTCATTCATCGTTTTGAGGAACACTTTCATTGCAAAAGGAGTCCTGCTGGGGGGTTTGTTGTTGAGACAGTGTCAGGATGAATTGTGTGCTGTCACCATGGGAAGTCATCCAGACAACCTGTCCATCAGTCAGTCAGTGAAGCTGCACTCGCAGGCCTTCAGTATTCAAGTACTTAGACTTTTTCAATTTTCTTGTAAAGATTTTATTTCCGAAGTTTTTTACATTTTAACAATAAAAAAACACAGACTTAAGGAATATCAGACAAAAACACAGCGACGAAGAAAACAAATAAAAACAATTATACTAATAATAGAAGGTAACACACTGCTTGTTAAAAGGGGAAAAAGTGTAATTGTGGTATATGTCAGTTCATACTATGAGTAGGTTGTCCATAGGAATATTGAGACTGAAAGAAAGCATCCATGGGACCATGCATGATCAGGGATGGTCCAACAGAGCCTTGTGTCCTGGCAGACTGAAGCAAAATGTGCAGTCTAATGCAAAGAAGCAGTCCACTGTGGTTAGTTACCAGCTTGCTTCTTTACCCTGTTGATATGTTCAATAAAGGGTTCCCAGATTTTAGAAACTTGATGAGTACTTTGAATTTTTGCTAGTTTTTAGACTGTTTATTTTTACCCTGAGGTTTAAAATCCTTCTGCTGAAAGCATAAACCAAAAGCAATAAAGATTTAAAGAGTAACAATTAAACAAAGACCATTTTAGCCATGCTAGTGGCGCGACTCTTTGGCAGTCAATTGGTTGGTCCACCAGTTCAGTCCAGACTGAAATATCTCAACAATTATTGGATGGATTGCTGTAAAATTTAGTTAACCCACTTTTCCTCTTGTGTGAGCATGAAGCTGCCATTCTTGTTTTTAGTGGGATGTTTCAACCACAGTCAGATGTATTGTTTTTATTACAGATATCTGATGTGCACAAAGACTCCTAATGACTCTGGTGATGCCTGGACTTTTTATCTTGTGCCATCACGAGGCTCACATTTATTGTATTGAGCCAAATGTCTGCACTGTTGAAAGGGTTAGTTTAGTACAAAAATTGATGGCCTCTTCCCTCAACTCTTTATTTGGACACATCGTTGGGTCAAATTTGTTTTGTCCAAATATATAACTAATGACATCCCCATCTTCCTCAGCTACACTATGTGTTGAATGCAATTAGGCAATTGTTAGTATGCAGATATGCAAAAATTGTTTTTTGAGCTTGGAGGCTTTGAACTGAAGTGTTTCCTTTAAAAGTGTCTAATTGCTGGTAAAGCTTCTTTTGATAAAACTGGGCTGTTTGGAATTTGTGCTACCTGAACAGGGAAACAGAAAAATAGGGCTGTGGCATTTTCTTTTGCTCAAGAGGTAGAAAACCTACAACTACCAGAATGCACTACACTACACTGAACCAATAAATGATCCCACTGGTGGGTGACGTAATACAAGCTGGGCTATTTTTCTGTACGAAACAATATGGCAGCTGACTGGTAACAAATGATCTCGAATAACAGTTAAATGAGCTAAAATATTTTTCTACAAACATTTGCGGTGAGAAATAGGCAACGTAACAGAATCTTGGCTCATATTTTATCAGCGCTGCTTAGTTTTACCAGTTTTTCAGCCCACTTCTGGTTCACAAATTTGCATACAACAGCCAGCCAGTGCACTAAAATATATTATTCAATACATTTTAGGCGAGAAATAGACAATGTGGCAACAAAATCTTGGTTAATGTTTAATTAGTACTGCCTAATTTGAATTTGAATTAGAGAGAGAGAGAGAGAGAGAAGATCCACTTCTTTACTCTTTGTGTCTGTGGTGGTGAGCAATATAAAAATGCAGAAGTAAAAACTGTTGTTTGAGCAATAGCCTAAGAGCCAGTGAGTTTTGTGTCATCCAGCAAATTTGAGCTGAGAGATAAGCACAGTTCTTGGCACAGTTAAGATGGAGGGAAGTTTACCACATTACACGTTCTACGTACATTGTTATAATACAAAGCAGGTTGAAAATCGGCAAAGTATCCCTTTAATTACTAGTCGCAGCAACTCTGTGATTTGTTTCCATTTTCTTTTTGTGCTCCAGACTAATGATAGCTCTGCCAAGCTCCCGTGGTTTCCACTATTATAAACCATTGTTTCTTTTAAATAATGCTGTCTTTGCAGTGCTGACAATTTTGAATAGTCAAATGCAAGTTGGAGGAAAGCTAAACCACTAGATGTGGAAAAAAAATTCTTTTGTCTGTCTTTTCATACTGATTAGGAAATACATACCAGAATAAGTGCACATAACAGTTTGTATATGATGCCTGTCAGTCAATCATATGTCTCAGAGAGGTAAAAGTCCTCATAAGGTATGTTCAAGACTCTATCTCCACAGGATATGAGATCTTTTTCAGAGAGATGGAGGTGATTATTTTCATCTCCCACAGTGCTTCCCTCTGAAAGTGGCCTCAGGTGCTGCTCTAAGTCTGCGGCGGGGGTGAGGTCTGGAATAGTCAGTGACATTTTTAATTCTTTTTTTCTTTTTTGTAGCTTCTATGATTTATAACCACAAAGAAAAACAACTGGAAAGGTCACATTTTTACAGTGAAATCTGCTCTGGTTGTTTTTGTTCTGTCCAGTTAATTTTTTTTTCCATGGTTTCTCCAACTTCAAAACAACATTCTTTCTGAGTCGCACTGATAAACTGCCACTTGTTGAGTCTATGTTGTATTGTATATCTCATACTCTCTCTCATTCACCTAAACACTCATAATGTGACCCAAACACACTTTCAGGACCTGCAGCTCTCAGTGTGTGGCCACACAGGAAATGGACTTTAAATGATTTTATCAACAGACAAGCAAATAGTGTAACACTGCAAAAATACTGCCCATATCTGGACCAGCTCTTTCCCCTTTCCTTTTTTTTCCTACCTATCAAAGTGGATAATTTAGGCCTGGACTGAGTTTCTGCAGCTTATGAGTGCTCAGTTTCCCTAAATAGGTCCAATCATTGAGACACAGGCTTTTACTTTTTCTTTAATTTGGCATGGAATGAAAACCAAATGGACAGACTTGGGCACAACTGGGGTCAATTGGTTTCTATTAGCCTGCACCCACATTGCCAGCAGTCCCAATACCTCTGACAGCAGAGGCATGTGAGGGTTGCCCTCGTAACAAAGAACAATGGAGGGCAGAAGTAAAGTGGAAGCAGCTTTTCATAATGAATGATGGAAATCCTTTCTGGAGCCAGATTTAGGTCTCAAGGGAAAAACACATGGAGCATATTATTGCCAGATCTGCATTTATGATTGTAGGAGATTAGTGTGGCTTTATATTGTATATTTTCATTTCTAGGTAAGATTTTGACTGTGGTGTCCTCTGATTCAGTAAATTTTATAGAAAATGCTGCATGTGTTTGGCTGATGACCCTAAAGCTGCAGCAGCAAAGACGAGCCAGCGGCATCACTGAAATTACATGATCCAACTCTTGACTGTTTCATTCATGTTGTACAAAACCACAACCCCAGATTACACAGTGCAGTCAGACAGTCCTACCCTGCCCAACACAGTCTCCTTTATGAAGCAGGGTGCTGGGCTGTTCCACTGTCACTGTACTCACCCCTTAACCACACTTTGGGTTTGGTTGGGCTTTTAATGACATCTTTTTTACGCCCAGATTTCCAGATGGTATAGTAAAACACACCAAAGTTTAAAGACTAAGAGAAAAATTAAAGACTAAGAGAAAAGGAAAGTCCTTTGCAGTGTTTTCCACAGTGGAGATCGAGGCTGCTCTTAGGACTCTTGTGAGTGTGAAGTTAAAAGTATTTTATTGCCTTTTAGAAACTGAGTCTGAAAGCCACATCGAGTGTCAGATGTTCCTAGAACTTGTCTGTGGTGGATAAATTAGTCAGGGTGATTTAAATGTTGCTTGATGATAACTTATGGCCCAGACACACAAAACTGACATCGAAGAACTATGTATCGGCCAAAAAGTTGCACATGAACACACCCCAAAGATTACAGCCGACAAGCAGGTACGTTCTGCACCTATGTGAGAGGAAATAACTCTCCATAGCAGCAGGTGGTGGTAGTCTGTATTCATCATTCAAAAAGGGAAGCCAAAAGACAGACAGGACCGATTCAAGAAGCGAGGCAGTTAGCACATTAACAACACAACCTGATGTTGGAAGAAAAAATGACGTTGACTGTGTTGTCATGAACAATAGCAAACACTTCGGATCGGTTTCTGCATAGGAGATCATCAATGGCTAAAAAGTGATATCTCACATGACATGTTTCTTTCATTCTCTCGACTTTAGCCCTTTGTTTGCTTCCCTCTCTTCTGTGTCACTTTTTGTGCACCACTCCGCAGCTGTTTTTACAGTACCTGTTCATGGTGGGAATATCATGCTGTTGTGCCACCTCGCCATTATGTAGAGATTGCGGGAAGGGGGGGCAAACTTGTCTCACTTGTGAACGGAAAAAAAAGGTAGTAACAGCGCTGAAACGAGGTTTGTGAAGTCAGAAAGACAACCATGGAAGGGGCGAGTGTGCATATATTTGTGGTTTTGTGACTCTCTGTGGTTGTTTTTCTAATTTTTGTAGTAATTTTGTGTCTCTCTGGAGTTCCTTTTAATCTCTTTGTGGTCATTTTGAGTCTCTTCTTGTTTGGTAACTGTTAATTTGAGTGACATTTTGCCAGTGAAGGCCAGAGGGGGCCCTGACACTCAGGGACCTGGTGCCTGGCAAGTGGGTAGTAATCCATGGTTGGTGGGCTGTAGCTGCCTCCAGCACTGTGTCTCGTCTGAACACCCTAACTCTTCCGTCACTGCTTGAGAATGTGAGGCATGCTGGTCCCTGGGACGTCTCACCACTAAGTCATCAGCCTGGACCCAACACAACCCCCTGACCTCAGCCCTGTCCAGCCGCTCACAACCAGCCACATCAAAGAAAAAGACAGCGGAGGGGGTCCACACCTGGGCAGGGGAGTTGAGCTGTAGACAGGAAAAGGTGAACAGGCGCAGACTTGCTTACTTCTTTCTTTTACACAGCACTTGTTTATACCTGAGTCTGTTAAGCTGAGAGCAAATAACATTTCTACTGAAAGTAAATACAGTCCAAACTGATCATTTGGATTTTACTGTTGTTGGGAACATCTGATTATAGAAAAATGTACATGCGCACACACACACACACACACACACACACACAAACACACACCTGAGTCCCAAAATTCTCAATTTTTATATCTTAGAAAAATGTCCGGTAATCAATATCATGTGATCACGAGCGTGTGTGTGGGTGGGTGGAGGAGTGGTTGGGCAGGTGTGTGTGTGTGTGTGTGTGTGTGTGTGTGTGAGAAAGAGAGAGAGAGAGAGAGAAAGAGAGAGACTGTATTTGTACTGAATTCCGGTCAGCATGCTGTGTGTCAAGAAAACTAGATTTGTGTAATGTGACAGCAGCAACAGGAACATGTCGTGTTTATGAGGAGAGTACAAATCACTTCTAGAGGCCTTTGAAGAGATTTACCCCCATCACCCTGTGGGGGGCTCTTAATTACCTCCACCAGTAAAGAAGACTAACCAAAGGAGGTCACGCTATTTTGAACTAAGATATCTCAAGTAGTAATAAACTGATGTCGTGTGTTGGACAGAATGTGAAAAGCTTGATGGGGGACTGAAATCTTCGTGACTTTTCTGGGGATCATCCTGTAGTTAACAGGGTTTCAGCTATATAGAGGGTTTCACACTACTGCACTTTAACTTGCTGCCTCTGGTCATTTCAGTGAGGGGAAGGCAGCAGAGGGGAAGCTGTTTTTGAATGCACAGGTTTTGCTCTGTTGCGCAGAGTTCTCAGTGTTGAACTTCTGGTTGCAGTCCCCTGAGTTTTATCAATCAAATAGAAGGAGGCGGTGTCATCATCAAAGCAGAAAGACAGCAAGATAGAGGAGCTGATAATGTTGTTGTCTGAATATCCACAGTTGTACAACACAGCGCCAGTAACTTGTAGGGTAGCCAGAAGAAAAACTGGGCCTTGGATGACGTTTCCACTAGACTTCAGATGACTGGAAAATTGTCCAAATATGTAGCAATCTTGGGTCATTTCAGTGAATTCTGTCATCCTGCTACAGTATGCAGCTTTTGGGGTATGATGTTGATGCTGTTACTGTGAAAGCAGCTTAACAATTATGCTAAGACAGCATTATTAAACATCAGAAAGATAATTAATTGATAGTGTTTCTGTTAAACACACTCTGCAAACTGAGAATAAAATGAAAAGAGCAGGGCTGCTCTTTGAAAGTCAGAGATTTGAATCATCAGTCTGTCATTTGACTGAGATTGCCTCATATCAGTCAGGTTTGTTGTTGTTGTTGTTTTTTAGTCAATGTGCTGTGCAGTGCACTCTGTATTATAAGGCTACTAGCTAACATTATCTTCTCTCTTCAGGTAACTTTACAGCTCACAGTAAGTTAATACAATAAAGTCTGGATTTGTTTTGATATGTAGTGATGGAGAAAATGTTGTTGCACATTTGCAATCTGTTATTGGCGCCGTTAGCTTGTTTACTTTATGCATGAATGCCACTGTCACACTGGATGACTGAATGACTGCCTAAATCCTGTTCAAACTTTAGAACTTTACATGGAAAAGACATGAATCATGGTATATTCTTATTGAACTGACAAATCTGATTTTACTTGATAATTCTGAGTCAAGTACAGCCCTAGAAAAGAGTATTAATAGAAAAAGGATGTGTCAGATTTAAATAAATGCAGCACTCATAAGTAATTATTAAAATGAAGTAAATAAAAGCGACTGCAAACCATTATAACTTAATCAGTAAAATTGGCAATCTAAAGACATACCGTTGTATTATGAGGTTCTAGTACATCTCATAACTTATTTTTTCTGTACTTCATCATTTTATCTGCATCTGGCTCTAAAAAGGTGTGTAGATACAGTCTGAAGTATGCTAGTGTGTTCCCCTTTCACACTGCACTCTTTAAAAAAAAATATATATATATATACCAGTCTATATGTGGGAAATGGTAGATGCAAGATTATTTTCAGTTAATTCTTTGGAGTTGAAGGCTCTCTAATGTTCAAATGACATCCACCTTTATAATAAGGATTTCTGTGAAAATCAAATTTAGTGCAGTAAGTTGCCAAATCGATGCCTTTCCCACCTATTGTTTTTTAATTCATGTCAATTTTGGCTCTACACGAGAACAGTGTCACAAGGCTTTCTGCAGTAAAAATAACTTTCCTCATGTTCACATGTGTGTATGCTCTCGTATCGAAAAGTTACGGCTGCACGCTTACACACTCGCCGCCAGACACGGCCTCTCACACATGCAAACAAATTCACAGGTTTGGGTTTTCTCACACATCTGTCCACACACTCCGTCTTGCAGCGGCTGTGTGTGTAAAAAAGCCAGATGAAATGCGGCGGTGTGTCGACCCTCTGACACGGCAGCACGGCCAGAGTTTTACAAACAGCACCCCAGAGGGAAGTGGTGACGGGCTGAGAAAATGACTGAAATGAAGTCTTGTCAGCTTTTTCTCCAGACACCTCCACAGAAGATTTATGTGTCATCTCATTATGTGCAGAGTGTATTCTGACTGGTAAAATGGACTTGCAGTAAATTTGATTTATAGTTTTTGTCACACGAACGCGGCCTGTGCCAAGATATTCCAGTGGGTGAATGTAACAGTGTAAGTCTTACAGTTGGACCTTAAATCATCTCTCGGTTGCTGGTTGAGTTTCCAACTATGCCGAGAATTTCTTCTACCCACAATAATGGTTCCAGCCTGTCAGTGCAATTTACACCCAACTTTGTTGTTACTTCATACTTACGTTCTCAAAAGGCCTTAATGAATTTACTGCACAGTGATTTATTTGCCATCATAGATTTCTCCATTCACTTGGCACAAATTTGAATGATTCTCTTGTTGTTTTTGCCATTTATCTTTCTTTATTGGACAATATAACTCAGAAAGCCTCCCACTATTGTCCCAGATTTACGACAAACCAGAGGACAGTATTAAATAAGCCGTTGGATTTTCTTTGTAGTGAAAAACAACCAAAATTGTCTCAGCTGGTGATGGATGCCTTGCTTACCATCAGTAAAACAATGCAGATGACTAGCAAACCAGTCTGAGCGATACATGAGCTAAAGCAACAGGTGTCTCTTATTTTTGCTTTAGGAAGAGAAATGTTAAGTTTTCTCTAAACACTGCAGCCGAAAGTCACACTGCCTATATCTTCTGAGCTGGAATCTGCCTTTTGCCTCCCGCTGAGTGTTTACACGAGCAGCCTGCAGTTGCCTCAATTTTGCAGCTGAGCACTAAGCTTATCTCCCCCTTCTCCCCCCCATAAAGTCAGACTGTTCAGCAGTGGGGGAGCATATCCTGGATCCGGTTGCATCCTCTCTGGCGGTGGTCTCTGCAGGGGGACTGAACTGTGTAACCCAAGGGGAGGTAGAGAGAGGGAAAACTCCACAATATTTCTACCTGTTCAGTGCATGGGAAGATTGGGTTGAGGAGGAACCAAAAAATAACATCAAAGAACTAGTGGTCATGAAGGCAGACTTTTGCATTGCATCACATCGCCTTTGTCTTGGCAAAAAAGTTGCACTTAAATACACCAGCAAAGAATACAGTCGACGGGCAACTTGCACATATGTTCTGTCTGTGTGCGAGGAAATAAGTCCATACCTGCAGGTGCCATTAGTCTGTGATTGTCATTCAAAAAGGGAAACTGGAGGAACACCTAGAGTGCCCTGGGGATGACCTTTTTCTGTAGGCCAACCTTGAAGCTAATGTCGCCTGGGGTCTCTCTTCAAAAAGCCTACATGGGATTTTTCCATTGGAAGTAGCAGAAAATAAAATCTGTGGTAAACTAAATGCAATCACCAAAAGGAAAAAGTTAGGCACAAAGGGTTATAAAAATATTTCTGCTTTGCCATCTGCGACACTGATTCAACATGCCAACAAGGGCAGACTAGCAGAACGCGACAGACGCTGACTGACGGCTGGTTGACGGCTGACTGTCAGCTGACTGTTGGCTTGATGTGTCAGGGCCCTTATGGGCAAAGGACCCATCACAGGACCATTTCCCCATTAGAAACTGTTGAGCTGGTTCTTCATGATGTTGAACGGCTTAAAGCGGCTTTGTGTATTGGTCTCCTGGTTGTCATTTTAGCCCCTCATGTTCTGCTGTGGGCTTTAGTCTGAGCTCGCATACCACCAGTGGCTTTACAAAGAGACTGAAGGAGGTGCATTCTTCTCTCCTTTAGGTAATCCTTAAATCACGCAGGCTTCTCTGTTTTTGCTTACTTTCTTGGCCATTTCTTGACCTTTTCCATACCATTGCCTCAAGTGCGCCTGGGGAGTTTTTTCTTTTTCCAAGGCTCAGAGGGTGGTGGCTTGATTGATGAGTTGATTTTTATGATGAAATATTAGACAGGACCGCTCAGCCATTATTTGATTAAGCCCCCCAGAAAAAAAGTGTATCCATTACCTCACCAGAGGCTGAGCCATGTTTGAAGTTTGAACCAGGAAACACTCCTTCAGGCCACTTGAACCTTTCATACTCTAATCTGCGGGGGAAATCTTCTGACACTCAGCAGTTTAACTCATTTAGATGATGCCTCTGTCATGGCAGTCCACTCACTCATCATCATCATCAACTCTGCTGATTCACATTTTATGTGACTTGGAAAGTTGCATTTTCATGCTACAACAATGCCGTGAAAAAAGGAAAGTAAATATAACTTAATCTTAATATATGTTTTGTGTAGGTGTTGCAACTTAGAAATGACGAGTGAAATTATTTTGTTCGTCCTAAGTGTTTAGCAGCTTCAGCAAACAAAGTTATTCTGATGTAACTTGATCATCACAAAGAGGATTTTGCCAATGATAAAGTTAGATCTGCGAGTTCTGTTTTGCTAACATGTTAAAGAATATATAAATATGATTCACTAGTTTGTAGCCCGCAAAATACAGACATACAGTACAGCACAGTAAACTTGGTGTACTGAAGTTGCTAAAACTTGAAAAGAATGACTTAATAAACTTGCTATTTTTCAGTCAAAACAACTTCACAAGATAAGGTAGATTAAACATGTTTAATTGCTTCAAATAGTTTCTTAATTTTTAACTCCCCTGTTAAAGTTGAGTGTTGTGGGCATTGTTTAATGCTCTTTGTCTTTTAGAAGCAGCTTTTTAGAAGCAGATTTCAACATGAACAAATATATTTTATATTTCTCTGGGATGTGTGGAGGCTGGACTGGGTGAGAACTGAGTGGCTGGATGAATGCTGGCATTGTCTACCGGGGCACGCACACTCACACACACACACACACACACACACACACACACACACACACACACACACACACACACACACACACACAGATCCTCATAGCGTCCTCCTCGTTTGTGCTTTCCTGAAGATGTGAGGAAGATGTTGTGTTTATATTAAATTTTTGTCTGCTTTAGATTTAACACGTAAACACCACAACGTGTTCACCTTTTTTCTGATTTTCCAGTCCTAAGTGGAAAAAGCTGAATGCACCCACGCTCATGTGAGAGCAAGGGCAACCTTTGACCCCTGTCTCTTGAGTGGCTTGCCCGTAAATGTTTCCTTCAAATGTGTGCTCCTCGTAATGTTCCCCTCAGACGGGAAATCCCCTCATCTCTGGAGCCTTATGGGGAAACCGAGTAAAAGGTCTACAAGATTTCTGGAGTGGTTTGGTCTCGTGTTATCTCCTCTGAGATAGTGGTGACTTCACAGACAAACATGTTAAAGGAATAGTTTGACATTTTTGGAAAAATGCTTAAATGCTTTCTTGCAGAGAGTTAAGTTGGAATTTTGTCTCTGCAGGCTGCAGTTACAGGTATGTTAATGGGTGTAATTTGGACAAGTGTGTTTCTTTTATACTTGTTACACTGTAATTTGAGGGATGTTACAGAAGTGTCCTTAAAAAGCAGTGTCAATGTTAAGACAAAGTTAATCAAATCAAGACACAGAAGTCAATATTTAGGTGACAGTGTAAACATCCCACAATATTCATGAAACAAATGTACATAATTTTGGATTTAACAGTGTAAATGGGTGAGACAGTGCAACACATTTTCATTTCCAGTTGTCACAAATTGCCATTTGGCAGTAGACTTTCGCATGGACATATAGATGCATATAGGTATCCTCCTGCGTCTGCTGTTGACATTCAGGGATGCCACAGCCAACGCCTGGACCTCAACAAAAGCACATGGTTTAGAAAAAACATTCATATGGAAAGCGAACCCCGGGCTCAAGGGTAAAAGTCAGGGGTTTTGTTGAACCCATCCACCACCCCTCCTGCCTGCTTGATAAGAGCCTCCTCCAAACTTACATTATGCCGTTAGAGCCAGAGTTTTAACTTGATGCCATTCAGTGGTGTTTGGCTGCGGCAAGTTGTGTCCAGCTCTAATGACTGATATTGTAATTCACCCGACCAGTGGCGTATTATACTGCAACAAACTGTTAAAAATGGAATTTGTGCCGAAGGTTATATTGCAATGACAGCAAGCATGACGCTGAACAGCAGATATGTTTATCCCTCCTATGCTCCAGTACTGGGGACAGCTGCTCAGGCATCCGGGTCAAAAAGTGATAAATTGGGTTCGTAAAAAAAGGTGGGGGGACTACAAGGCAGCGGCCTTGCAAATAAGTCCATTTTTTTAAATGGCGAACTGTTCTTTCAAGCAATTGCAATATAGTAGAGGTCTCTGAGGAAAAGCCTGACTAATAACATTTATGGTATCCCGTGTGTGCTCCAGTTCCAGTCTGTATACACCTTCGATATACACACCACATCCTCAACCAAAGGCAAAGTTAGAGAGACAAAACCCAACTGTTAGCCACATTTCAGATTTCTGGGGCCAGTCACAGTGTGTTTTTCCAGTTTTGAAAAAGGCACCTTTATGTGAATGGAAACTGTTTGAGTGTGAGATCAGAGGATTGTAGCGTAAAAATAAGACGTAGGTCAGTGCAGCTGTTTTTAGAAGTCTCTTAGAGAAAAGAGTGTGTGTGTAACTGTATTTTGGGCAGGAGGGAACGTGAGAGAGGTGTCGGGAGGAGGGCATGTAGGCGGCAGGGGAGGAGGAAGACATTATAGGTGATTTTCCACACCGTCTGCACTGCTTAAAACGTACACACCTTGTGTTTTTGAGGTTTCCACACAAAGCTGGCCTTGTGTGTCCTGAAACTGCCCAGGAAGCGAGATCAGACATGGGAAAGAGTGTGATGGTTGACTAAGGATACAGTAGCTAATGTGGTGTCGGATGGCCTTAGGATAGCTTAGAGAAAAAGGTTGGGTTGTCTCTCAGCGTTAACTCTTAATAAAGTTTAACTGGGCTGTCACTGGAGATGGAGAGGATAATGGAAGCAGTCACTTCCCTCTACAGCCAAATGATGTCAGCCAGAGGGCAAACACAACTACAGATGTACAAACAACAGGTCAAGTTGCCTGATCCAGATTAGCTCATAATAGACGTACAGTGTGTTTTGATAACTAATAGATTCTGGATCATAAGTGCCTGCTCCACATTTTGGGTTCTCTATGAGTTCAGGCAACTGCGGTCATTCACTCTTTTTTCCTCCTAATCGAAGCCAGCAGCTTTAGAGCACACAGCTCTGGCACGCAAGTTCGCTCCAGCGTACAGTGGCATTATTATTGTTCCACTTCTGTTTTCTTTTCGATGTACAGTCCCTGCCTGCCGGGCACTGATGAAATGCAACTAAGTACATTTACTCAAGTAATGTCAGCTTTAGTTACACCAAAAACAGTTTATACAGGTACAGATACAATAGTTAGGTGATTAATCAATCAGACAGTTCAAGGAAAATGAAGTACCAACTATTTTATAAACATTCAAGTGTTTTTTTTTTAGTCTTATTAATTTTGAGTGTTGGTTTGTTTCGTTTTTTTCTTTAAAAAGGTTTTTTTTTGTTTTTTGGATTTTTTTCTGGGGTGTTTTTTTTCTAAATCTTTTTTTTTTAATCATTTGGGGTATGTTTTTCTTTTTTTTTTTTAGTTTTTTAAAGATTTTTTTGCACAGCACTTTTAATTTTAATTCTTTACCTATATTTTTGTGCTTATACCTACTTTTACATAAGTACCATTTTCAAAGCAGACTTGCTTGTAACAGAGCATTTTCATTGTGTGGTATCAGTACTTATGTAAAGGATCTGAAATCTTCTTCCACCACTGTTGCAGGGGGTTTTATTGAGACGGATGATGGATGGAGGCCGCTGAAGGACGGAGTGAGGTCCGTCATGCCTCCTGTGTCTATCATAGAGTAATGAAAGAGGCTTTTTAGCAGCGACAGTGCGGTGAGGCTTTTTCAGGCATTCCTTTGACATGACCATATAGGAGGAACACGCTTCGGCCCAGGGTGGGGTGAGGACGGGCAGAAAGAGGCCACTGTGCAGAGCTGTCAGCAGGATGGACAGATGAGAGGAAGAGGGGCGGTGTGATGGAGAGAGCAAGGAGGAGATGGAGGGAGGACATCAAGGTGGACAACTTTTAGCCATGACATCACTCAGAGGGAAGGCTCCCCTTGTTTTTCTTTTCCACAGCATGTGCTTAACGTGTTAGCCGTGTAATGTACACGCTGAGCGGCTGGCTGGTTTCCTGACTGGCGTGGCAAAAAATTGAGTCACAGTCCAGGTCTTGTGTTAAAGTGTTATTTGATTTTGCAGCAGAGTGAAAACAAACCCTTGTCTGGTTCATTTAGCTGAGATTATCAAATGACTAATTCACACCTCCAGTGTACAGTGAAGACATTATGTGGCCTGTGTGTACAGTAAGCATGTGCTGAAGCAGCTTTTTGTCCAACAGAGCTACTGAGTTAATGAAAGACTTAATGATGGAGAGGTTAATTTGTAGAGGCTGTAATGTTTTCCTGTCCAATTAGTGTCACACATACATCATGAGCACCTTTTGCCTGTGTATATTTCAAGTTTGAGTGTGTGTGTTTGGACATACGTGCAGGTATTTGAGTTGACTACAATGTCCTCTTCTTTATCTTCTGTAAATTCCCCTTAAGGCTGGTATGATAAAGGTTTTGACATATTGTCCTCCAGAAGGGATCTTCCAGTGTAAAGACTCAAAAACAGACACAAGTCGTTTTCCAGACTTCCAGGAATTTCTGAAGTTCTTTGAATCGTCAATCAAAGTGCTCGCTGTGTGCCTTTGAAACGAGCCAGAGTGGAAGGAAGTGGGGGCGCTTGCCTCATGGGGAGCTAATCAGCCATTTAGACAAACTTTCCTACAGCGAGCTCCTCGTGCAACCCGTTCTCACTCCCTATGTGCCAGGCGTTGGTGCCAATACCTCGCCTCAGCATAGCTGCTGCAGCTATCACTGGCAACAAAATGCTCTGTTTAATAGTAGTAGTTTGGTTGTATGCAGCTCTTATTGCTAGGCAAATGTAATCTCAATCCTTCTCCTATTTGCTAATGATTCACAAGTATTGTGAAATAGTCTTGATCCTCCTTCAAAACAGATGCTCATAAGTGCCAGCCTCTAAATGTGCCATATGTTTTCTCAAGCTGGAAACTCATTAATTTAATGACCCTTTAACGAAAACCATAAGACTCACATTGTCCATGTGCGACATACAAGTAGAAAGACTACTATGAATTGTATGTCAGTACGCTATTTAATAAGATTTAACAAGATAGTTAAATGCATTAAATCAATGTCAGTGCTGCAACTAATTATTTATTTTCATTATCAATTATTCTGCACTGACTATTTTCTCAGTTAATTGATAAATGTCTTGGTCTGTTGACCATCAGAAAACAAAGGAGACCACAATGTCCTAGAGGACAAGGTCATGTCGTCAAATGTCATGTGTGTCCAACCAGCAAATATTCAATTTACTACATTGTAAGACCAAGAAAAGCAGTAAATCCTCAGTGTTTGACAAGTAGTTGCTGACTAATATTTTTTTTGAATGACCAATTGTTGCAGCTCTAATGAATAAAATACCTGTATTTTGGCATCAATACTTAAATCATTTGATTTTTTTTATTCAACAAAATCCAAACTTATCAAACTTTAACTTTTGTCTTAACACAAGTACCCTCAAAAGCCCTCTATTCTGTGCTTCGAATACAGTTAAAGTGGCACCAATAAAGTTTTGAGTTTTGATATGCAACCCTTGTAATAAACTTGCAGCCCAGCAAAAAGCAACAATATAACTTAAAGTATCTCTCAAGTCTTGACACGATTCAGTTGATAAACTCAACCACAAACGTATTCTCTTATCATAACATTCATCTCATGTTGTGTCTAAACTGCTGAAATGTTTGGTTCGATGTATGCATTCTTAATTTGCTTTTGAACCACAGATAGATATCTACAAGGGAAGAACGCAAAGAACGCCAAATACCCTATCTCCCAAAGTTGAGGGTGCAGTATACGGCATTCAGAACATTAATTTAGTGGCAAGCTACGAATATTCATGTCTCCACATGCTAGCTAATTGCTGCTGCTCT
The DNA here is from genome assembly GCF_008729295.1 of Plectropomus leopardus. NCBI lineage: Eukaryota > Metazoa > Chordata > Actinopteri > Perciformes > Serranidae > Plectropomus > Plectropomus leopardus. The sequence continues at coordinate 21,550,004 of NC_056465.1, forward strand.
GCACTGGGCACTACCTGCACTGAGTGAGCACGGTAGATACAGATGTGTATGATCACTCTGTTAGCACTGCTGGCATTGTTGACAGTATTGGCTGTTAGCACCGCTGATAACACCATCATGACCCATGGTGGTGGAATAGCATTGTATCAAAAGTGTAGCACCCACTAAATGTAATTTATAATGTGCCGTACTCACCGACTTTTTTCATAGTGTGAGAAGTCCGCACTGATGACTTGGTCATTTAAGTCATCAGTGCAGATTTTTTAATGTCATTATGTAGTTCATATTATATGTATATTTGTGCAATTTGTAGTTATTATTTTATAGTACAAGAAATCTGTATTAGTCACTGCATGAGGAACTTTGTCACTTTAAAAATGTAGTTATTGTGAATAAATACGTAGCAAACTGCATTGCAAAATGTGGGGACCAAAACATTCACAGCAGTACACTGCACAGTTCACTGAATTACAAAAAAACAAACAAAACTGCTTGACTTTTTTTTTTTAAAGATATTTTTTGGGGCATTTTTGCCTTTAAATGATAGGACAGCATGAGTGTGAAAGGGGGAGAGAGAGATGGGGCAACATGCAGTGAAGGCCGATGACCACTGCAACAAGGACACAGCCTCTATACATGGGGCGCTCTATCCACTGAGCCACCAGGCGCCCCCCAAAGCTGCATGACTTGAAGAATCTCAGTCGACTTGGCGGTCTTTAACTGATGATTAGAATCTGCAACTTTCAGGAGGCAGTCCTCGTACTTTTGATAAATTAAATACACTAAACTAAACTCTCTGGTCCCCCTCTCCCCGCCACCACTGGCTTCCCCAGTGGCTGTGAGCCAACCCCTGTCCCCAGCTCTGTCAGCACTGTTACAGTTGTTAGGTCAATGCACTGCTAGTCGCTACCATTTTGTCTCAGCCACCTGCCTCTTTGCTCATGACATCTGAGGTGAGTGCAATGTGAAATAATGGCCCGGACTATGACTGCTGTATATTATAATGGGTTCTTCCTTTGCCCATGCCTTACCCTTCCACTTAGTTTCACTAAAATCAGGCCCATAGTTTTGCTTTTATCTTGCTAACAAACAGACAAACACACAGACTGAGTTAAATGCATGACCTTCTTGGTGGTAATTATGTGGCTTGTTTGGGGGATAAATACCTCAGAGACAAATATGCATGAAACTTTCCAGCTCATGACACATTTTAGTGACAGTTGCTATTGGTTTGGCCAGAAAAATGGCTCCTGTGTTTACAGAAGAGTAAATATTATTCTGGTTTAAACACTCGGTATTGGTATAAACAGACTCAGTGTTCCTCATACGGATTGCCAGGATGCTGAGGGCCCAGCTGTGCAGCAAATATGTTTTTCCTTGTGTTTATAAGTCCATAGTGTCAGATTGGTAAGAGCTCTTGGCAGTTATTGTCTTTTTTTACAATACAGAGATCCGAGTTCCACTTAAATAAGATTTAACAAGCATTATTGTCTCTCTATCCTCTTCCTTTGAGACTTTGACATTTAGCTTCAAACACATTTTGTTGTATGTCTGAAAAGTCCCTCTGCAGTACATTCCTAAACAACTGTTTCACATGGACCTTTTAGAGCAGACACCACCTCACTCACATTACTGGCCTGAAACCACTGCTGGCTGTATAAGGATGTTGTTATCCTGTATGCAGATGTTTCAGCTGGAAAAAGTTCAATGCAAAGTTGTGCAAGGCCATACTGTACTGCAGGTAGCCTGTAATGATTTAATGCACCTTTTCAGGAAGGGTCAGTCAAGATTTAGTAGGCTGAAATGGTTTATTTAGCTGCAGTCATATGACTTTTTTTTTTCTTTTCTTTTCTTTCTTTTGGAGCAATTAGCACTTAACTAGAGTTCAGACTAAAAATGGCTGGAATGATGTGCATATGGTGTAATAGGCAGTGAGAAGATAATGTATGGTCTCGGAAGTCATACATGTGTTTTAAGGGTCATTAGATGTCAAAACTATCATTTTATCTTCTGTTTGATAATAATGAGGAAAAAGAAAATGAGGAAAATGGACAAAATTTCAAAACTTTCAAAACTCCATGACTTTTCAAGGACCTAAAATATTGTTTTTCCTTACCCTACCTGCCTATGATTGTAATTTCAGCCAGCAGCCATACAAGGAGGGAGAAACAGAACGCCGGGAGAAAAATTTAGAAACATATGAAACAAACCTCACACATCGAAGCATGTTAGTGCTGCATTACATTGACAGCTACAGAAAATAAATTTGCTGTTACTTTCAATGTTTTTCCCCAAATCCATGGCTTTTCCAGGCCTGGAAAATGTGATTGTGAAATGACATGACTTTTCCAGGGTTTCCATGACTGTGGTAACCCTGTAGAGCGGCTGCGATCTGTTGATACATGGTACCTATTTAGATGTGCTACTCTGCATGTTCTTACAGTTTTCGTGGAGTGAGAAATCTTTGCAGTGGGAGCATTTTTCAATAGGGGATATCAGTGAACTCAAGCAAAGATGTTGTAAGACAGAATCAAAATATGATCCCCTTATTCTTACAACACACCTGGACCTGTTAGTAATTTTTGATAGGTCAGTCAGACTCTATCCATTTGTGTGACAGTAACATTTTTGACAAAGCAGCATAAATCGACACCGCACCACTGCGCACTCTCTCTTCCAGATGCATGCTTAGATACCGAACTTTGTTGAAGTGGGTGTGCATTAGTTTCATAAAGTTACAAAAATTGTTCCGACAGCCCAATGGAAGTCTTTTGTAAGAAAGTTGTGGGTGGAGGGGGTTTTTAGATACTGTTCATCCACACGTCAAGCTCTTTGGAAGCAGTAAACTGACGCCAACCTGCACCAGGAGGTCTGAAGGACTCTCTTTTACTTGTGATTCCTCGCTGCATGTGGGCGTCTTCTGATTTATGGCAGCTGTTTGTGTGTCCAGTGTTAACCCTTACACTAACCTCTGTCTACTTCATTGGAGTTTCCTAACCTCTTGGGAGCTGTAGGGACTCTTTGAAGCAGCTGTTGCCAAGTTTGACACTCGTTGACCACTTGTTGCCAGCTCCTCTCTAATTTTCTGGGTGGTAGTTCTGCCGCTGACAGATCCAACTGTTTCCAGGCTCATTCCTTGCAATGAGATATGTGCTTTTTGTCACAACATCATTTCTGCATCTGTGGCGCCAGCCCAGGCCTATTTACATACCTGCGAATCAAGTAGGAGGCCCAGAGGAGAAAGGCATGCAAATGTGCGTTTGCCTTGGCACTCCTCAGTGCCCACATCAAGAGCGCACCTCTCAGAGTGGCAGGGCGGTCCAGCAGCTCGAACACAGGTTGCTGTTTAGAGAGGAGGGCAGACTGAGGGCTCAGATTGAGTGGTAGTCATTCACCTCCACAGGTGCTCCTTTGAAATTTATGTGAAAGGAAAAAATGTACTCATGTGGTACAAAATGTACACTTCTTAGTGTGTTCAGGGATTTGCTTTTAATGGCAGCGTGTCAGGGCTTACTGTGAGTTTAAATCTTGTTTAAATTAATGTCTGAGTTCATTTATGGAGTTCAGATCAAATACTCATGTCATTTAGTACTAGCTCAATACAGCTGATCAGTCGATCAATCCATTAGCTAATTGGTAGAAAATTAATTGGCATTTTGATAAACATTTAGGTCATTTTCTTGTTTGTTTTTTTGTGTTCTTTTTTGAGTAGTTGTGAGTTTTTGGTATGTTTTTTTTTAATTTTCTGAATTAGGTTCTTTGGCTATTATTCTAAAAAGCACTTCAGTCATTGTCTTTCTTTTCTTTTTTTTAATAGTTGTGAATTTTGGAGGTGTTTTTTAAAATTTCCTGAATTGGGTTGGCAACATTGGGTACTTTTACTTTTCATACATTAAGTACATTTTTCTGATTACACTTACTTTTACTAAAGTAACATTTTTAATACATGACTTACTTTAAACAGAGATTTTTCACAATGTGGTATTAGTACTTTTACTTCAGTACAGGAACTCAATTCTTCCTCCACCACTGCTATTATCATCTATGGCTGGATCTGTGGTATTATTAAGTTCACATGGAAGTATGAGGAGAAGTGGTGTTTATGTTTGCAACAGGCAGATCTGTTTTCTTACACTCCTATGGAGAGAAGGAGCACAATGACTAAAAAAGCTTTTCATAGAAAATAACCTACTTTCATAGTATCCATTTCTCCTCTGTGGCAGACACAGAGGAGACAAGTTATTTTGATGAACCCACACGTGACTGTTTCTAGGCTGCATTGTTTTCCATTACACCATTCAGTATAACGGTAATCTCACTTTAAACCCATGATTGATTTCTGCTCTGTCATCCTGAGGGGGTGTTTTAACCTTTCACTCTGTGCTGTTTGATAGATGAGCATATGTTTTCAATTCAGAACCTCCAAGCCTGGACTGTTTTGGGTTTTTGACAGTTTGACACAGTGCTCATACTCCCAGAAATCTTGCACGTTTGAATTATCTGTCTCCATAAAGTAGTAATGACCATTTTGTACGTGTGAGCTCAGGTGCTGTTAAATATGATCGTAAATCAATTATCACCCAAGTGTGAGTTTGCACTGAAACACACAGTAGATCTGGTCTTTTTCCTTCTGCGTGACAGTTCCAGATAACTCATGGAGAGGATTTTTTTTTTACTTATCTAATGGAAATTTCAGGGTTTAGTCATCGTACATTTGTGTAAATAAAGAGTTCCTCCAAAAACATATTGTTAGCTATTACTGTGAAAACCCCGTGATAAAAGAGGAAAAACACAGTGACCCTCCCGTGTTCAAGGCTTCCCCAGATTTTGGGATGTCTAGTCTAGGGACAATAGATCTGGCAGTGTTTGACCACAGCTGTGTTTGTGCTGGGATGGCGTACTGGGGTAATTCCCCTCTCCCTCCAGTTGACCCTCAGGCCTGAGCCAGGTTATCCCTGAGGGGCCGAGGGTGGCCAGAGCCAGAAATGATGGAGGCAGGTGAGTGCAAGTTTGTGGCTGCAGACTTACCCCTTCCTTCCTTTGTGCATCACAGTTGCTGTGATCTGTTTAGTCTCCGGGAGTCTGGACTAAACATATCAGCAGATGGTTATCAAATCCAGTAAAGCTAAGACGACAATAGCGTCTTTAAGGGGGATGTTCTCCCTGAATAACCTTGGGGGAGACTTTGTCAGGAATGCAGCAGCAGAGGACACATGATTGATCTGGGTTGTGTGCTCAAGGTTGCGCCATCAGTTACAGAGGAAAAAAAAGAAAAATCCACCCCCAGATACACTTACACTGATTTCGACAGTGTCTAATGCACTCCACGTTTTACTGTGTGCTCAAGTGTTGCAACTGAATTTTTGGCTTACCCAGCTTCCCTCGGCATGCAGTCTATTTCTACTTTACTTGATAGTGATTTACAGCTGCGTATTTCATAAGAACTCAGTCAGCAAGTTGGTTTTAACTTGCTACATGTTCGAATGTGCATGTGTGGTTCGTCGCTCTGTGTTTCATCATTCAGTTCTAAATATATGACAAACTCAAGACCTCATACACCCATTTTTAATGGTTTTCACTCTATTAGATAGGCATTAGTAGCGGTTATTACCTTATTTATGTAGATCAGAAGGCTCCTGCCACACATATTTATGTTCAGAATGCTGGTACAACATTATTAAATGACCACTGACAAAAACTAGCAGCTATGTTAAGTCACAAAAACTACTCGGTTATGGTTAAAAATTGTTCTTATTTTGTCTTTAAACACCTGGGTTTGATGCTTCAGAAGTTATTGGAAACACAGCCAGAGGTCACGAAAAAAAACACCCACATTAGGGGCCTGAAATACCAGTGGAGACGCCTTGATGTCTTGTCTTGTTTTTTTTTGTTGGTCTTGAACAGTGGTCTGCAGTTTGGCAGCTGTCTCAGCTCAATCTCAAATTAATATCACTTTTGCACTGGAAATTTAGCAGCATGGCATCAGATATTCTATGTTGGTCTGGTAATCCATGTGAATAAGAAAAGTAATTTGCTCGATAAGCACGCTACAAATATTCAATAAGAATCAGGAAGTATCTGTTCTGTTGACTGTCATGATGTTTGAATTTTGTTCTTATTCAGTATTAAATTTGTTCTTAAGCTGTTAACATACAGTGTGTCATAAAACATGTCATGCAGCACACATGAATGGACAAGAACACCTTTTATGTGCCTCTCACCTACCCGAGCGTTCTGAGTGCGTCTCCCGGTGGCTCTAGCCAGGTGATCTGACCAAGAATGCGCTTGACGCCACATCAACTCTTTGGCCTTTCACGGCTAACCGAGCATGTCCAGCTGGGCTTTTCTCTCCTGCCTCTTCTGCTACCACATGAAAGAGACCCAATATTGTCTCACAGGGAAGTCATTCTTCATAAAGAAGTGGGTTGTTTGTGGGAAAAAGAATTTCTGCTTCTTCAGTGAGAGCAGACTTTGTGTTTTATGAAGTATTGTGCAGACTTTGTGGGAACACAAAGTACTTTCTTTTTGCATCTGTGTAGGTCTGTACATTCAGCTGTGTGCAGAAAAGATCACTTTCCCGAGCCTTATCTAGCTAATTCATCCCATAAACAATACAAAAAAAATACAAAGGTTTTCATAATAGCAAAAGTAAATCAATGCTGAGCAGCAGAACAGACAGCTGAGTGTGTGGAGGAGGCCTGTCGAAGTCAGTTATGCTTTTGGCAGCAGTGCCAGACTGACCGTCTCAACTGTGAAACACTGGAGTCTGCTTTACATTTGCACCTGTTGGGAACATGAAGGATTTAAATAAATGCTGTCATGTCTGTGAGATACTGAGATAATGTTGCCGCAAGAGATACTCAAATCCTTCACAAGAGAGCGAGCTCTGACTCCAACCTTGTCTTCTTTTACCGCTACCAATCTGTGTTTAATTTTCTCACCATGTCATCCTCCTATTTGCTGCTTAACTCACTTTTTCCCAGTTCAGTTACTGTCAAGCACAATGTAACTATATAAATATTTTTTATCAGTTATTTATGATGTTCATGTGGTGTAGAGAGTGAATGGAAAAAGGAGAAAAAGTAGACATGCAACAAGGGTCACAGGGCACCATTTATCTTCAGCAGTCTTTCTTTTGAGTGTGTCTGTGTTATGTTCATGGACCCATTCAGTGAAGGCTTATTGTGTAAGTTGGTTATGTAAGGCGGCCCATGTTGAGGCTTGAGCTTGATTAGGATCTTATCTGATGAGGACCAGGCGGCTCTGATGGTCGAGTTCTTCCCAAATGACGTTGAGGGATAACAGAGCATCTTAGAAAGCTACATGATAACTTGCACCAGATATCTTTGATCTCTGAACTGAGGCGTTTGTTTGCTGTGTAGTATTGTATGCTGTGTAATAGAGTAGAGGTTTACATATTTTAGGTGTTAAAGGAATTTGATGGTCATGGTCATTCTTTTTTATTACTTTACACCTGTGTAGCAACTAAATGTGGAGAATAGAGTCGAAAACAAGAAAGCTAGAGAACCTCAGAAGGATATTAAATTCAGAGGTGATTGCCACTACAGGGAATATTCTACTAAATATGTTGGATTATGAACTTGTTTTTAAATAAGTCAGGGCCAATACTTGTAAAGATGGACAATGCATCTTTCTCCCACTCTACAAAAATCATTGAGAATATGCCCGATACGACTGCTGCCTTCTTACGTCATCAAAACGTCACATTGTCCCGTTGGCTCACTCTTTTATGCAAAGATTATATTTATATATTACAATGTCCAAAATCTAAGAAAATGTCTTGTACAATATAAATGTATTTGCCAGCCCTAATGATGTCCTGATAAGCTCCTCTGGGCTTCTTATCGCTTTGTGCCGTTTTTTAATGTCCTCTTGTATGGTTTTGATGTGTTGAATCATTTCCTATGCGTATCATATATCAACTCTGCTACACGAAACATCCATTAACTGCACCATAATGTCAGCCCGTCATTGGTATCGGCCGATATTGACTTTCAAATGGAATATCAGAATCAGCCAGCATGCTGATTTCTGCCGATATCACAAACCGATTCAAAATGAACATGTACAAAACATCAGACCTAAGTTGAAGTATTTTTCTTATTTTGCACAATGAATGAATATAACATACACTACAAAGCATTGTCTTTGATGTCTCTATCTGCTGGTGGGACATCATGAGAAGAGTATGCATAATATGATGTTAATTCCACTACAGAAGCGACTAGATGATTTTTAAAATTAGGTATGGAAAAAAGTGCATGTTCAGATATCAATATCAATTATGGCCCAAATGAGTTGTTATATATCAGCATATCTGATATCATCCCTACTATTAACATATTCTAGTATATGTAATTACCCAGTTTGTAAAATGTACTTTTTCTGTCATTCCCATTTGCTAGTCAACCAACTAAAAAATAACAGCTGCTGTCTTTCATCCTTTTCATCTTCAAGTCATTTACACAGGAAGTCAGCACTGTATCAGTATCACTGACAAACATGGGTTGACAAATGCTTCGTTGCCGCTCAGTGTTTGTCTTATCTTGCCCGCAACAGTTAACTGTCTCTTCGCTCTTGTGTTTATGTTAGATACATTTCTTAGGGAAAGGCTTGAATGACTGTGGTGATTATTTCAGTTTAATCCTCCCAACATTCATCAAGTTGTTATGCCTTGAGTGCAAAGACCTCATCTGTCTTGTTAGCTGTAATAATGACAGCTCTCTCTAATGACAGGATGTGGATGGGAACAGTGCGTTCCTGTAAATCGGCTCAGTTCTTCTGTTTTCTGTTAAATCTAAATAAGAAATATTACTTCTTTCAAGTGGATTGCAGTTGATTTGCCAAGAATCACTTTTTTAGGAAACGGTTGAATGCACTGTCGTACTTTGGCGAGTAGCCTGTTCATCCTACAGGAGCCGCTTTAGAGGAACAGCTGCAAATTATCTGTTTTTCCTTATCTTTAAAAAGCAGTTAAACTTCAGACTTCAGTCAGCTTCAGATTCAGAGTAATGAGAACTTTGGTAATTTTTAATCACGGACCTGTCCATCTGTTTACGTCGAACATTTGTCAATAAAGGTTATGAAAGAATAACACACTTTATTATGTTGGAACTAAAGCAAACACGTTCTTCTTGCAGTTACACTTATTTACCCTGTAATGGCTGATTTTAACTTTAACTAACTCTTTTTTAGCTGCACAGGTGAATTTGTATAATAACAGATTTTGGAATAGTTGTGCAGAAAGCTCAACTGCAGTGTTTGAAGTTTCTCTTTTCTTCTCTCTGTGTCTCTTCAGTTGAAGCAGTCTGACAAAGCAGCGGCAGCGGCTCACACTTATTTCCAGGCCAACCCAGAGCACGTGGAGATGGGTCAGAACCTGGAGCAGTACAAAGACCTGCAGGGTGTTAAGGAGGAACACTTTGTGGACCGAGAAGCACGGCCTCACCAGGTAAGACAGGACATAGATACAGGTTAACTTTTTGGTTATTTCTCACTCTCTCTTACCTTCCCATGCCTCTCACCTACTGGCACTATCACCTGAGCATGTTTCAGATAATCAGTGTGACCTGCTGCCATCTTTTTTTCAGTCCTGGCCCTAAGTAATGGGACTACTTTTTCTACTTCACTTCTTTTCTAAAGGGAAAAGTACAGCTGTTGTCACTGTATGAAGGGAGCTTTGTGTTAATGGTTCTTGCAGTTTAATGAGTGGAAACTCATTTAGGCCTTTTAGAGCTGGTTGCAGTGAAGCCCTGAATACCGAAGAGTTTTGGATCCTTTGTACTCTGATTCATTTACAGTTTTTTTTTTTTTTTGTTGTTTTTTTTTTACCACTTTTCACCCCCTCTCACTTCACTCTCTGCCCATCTATTTTCTCTTTGTCTTCAAGTCAAGTTTGTGCTATTAACTAAAGTATGACACCAGAACAGTGACAGTAAGTTTTGGCATTGGAAATTTTCTTTATGTCATTCTGTCAGTCCAGAGGAGATATTCTCTCCTTAGTATGCAGATGCACATAACGCCTCCCCTTAAATCCCTTGTCTCCATCACTCAAAACAGTGACAAAAATTTGAAAACAGACACACAAAAAAAGTGACATGACAAAAAAATCAGAAGATTTGAGAAATGCAAAAATTATGAAAATAAGATAAAATTATTTTTTTTTTTAACTTTTTCTCTCCCAGTGTTTCTTTTTTCATCCCAATTTTATTTTCTATGCCAAATTTACTGTCCCTGTTCTAGCTCCACAACACAGATCCTTGTGGAGACAGCTACAAACTCAGTACAAATCTAATTACTTTAAATGAAAAATTCAGCCCCAAATGATCATTTGTGTATCAATAACTGTTCCTGTGTTATGTTGAATTCAGGAAGAAAACTTTATTTTCCTCTCATTTTTCCATGGTGAGCGAAGAATCCAAAAACAGAGAAAATTCTTGATAAACTAAAGTCATATGGGATTGCAGTTGTAAGCTCAGTTTTTAAGTACACGTGCATTTTTGCTAAAACCATAATATTTATGATGCATCGTGCACAGAAAAGTTGCGCACCTGCCCTTTTTATGTCAAAGTTCTAAAATAGTATATGGTTTTGGCAAAACATGCATCTGTCAGGGAAGTACTGAGTATGCGGCTGGAAAAATGAGTCTTGCATTATATTGCACGAATTGTATGAGATTTTATAAACAGATGTTTTGATATAGTTTTGCTGTTGTTAAATGCTGACACTTATGACTTCAATTTATCAAAATTGTCTCAGTTTTTGGATTCTTTGTTCAAAGTTTTTCTTTCCATATTCACTGTGACACAGGGTGAGTAACTGATACGTGAATGATCAGTTGGCAGGTGAAGTATTTCTGTAATGTGTCATTCATAGCAACTAAAACATTAATTACACTTGAAAGCACTGGGGCGACCTCTGGCTCACCTGGTAGAGTTTGTGGCCCCATATAGGCTGCATGTCCTCCCCCTCTCTTCCCCCTTTCCTGTCATTCTCAAGCTGTCCCACAATAAAGGCAAAACACCCTCCACCCCCTTAAACTTTGAGGCATGACTGATAATCTGTAACTTCCCTTTACGTCTTAGTCAATTTTTTAGAGGACCATAAATGAATGTTTTTTACATTTTATTATAAATGTATTCAGAAAAAAGTGACAGTGCTTCCTGGAAATGGTTTGGGTCAACCAACCCCCCCATCTTCTTCTGTTTATTTCAAACAAATGATCACCGCTGCTGCAGCAAACTTGATTTGCGCCAAAGGGCTCATAAAAACTTTTATGAACTGGTTATATGTTTACTTTAAGTCAAAAACAAATATTTGCTTATATATAAATGTCAAAGATAAGTACTACCATCAAACCATAAAGAGCTTTGCTGAACACTGGAGGTCATAAATACTCATCCCATCATTCCTCTCTCTCATGATCCCCTGTCTCTGCTGGATCACAGCGCTCCTTCACAGCAGCAGTGAGGCTGTATGATAAAGGCGACTACGAAGGAGCCATCGTTCTGTTTGAGGAGGCTTTGGTGGAGTACTATAAAGCAGACACGGAGTGTCGGGTCCTGTGTCAGTGGCCCCAGAGGTTTGAGGGCCATGACTACCTCCGCTACCGCTACAGCCTTTATGAGCTTGTTTCAGGTAAGAGCCAACATCTGAATCCTTGCACAGAAACTGTTGCTGCCATGCATTTATCCTCAAGTAGCACAAAAAATGTTCCTGAGTTGCATATTAAATGTGGATAACCAGGTAAATAAATAAGGCCATATACATATATTGCATTACAGAAAAACACATTTTCCTCTCACCTCTAGTGCTGTTTGTTACTCTACATTGTTTTGGTGTGACTTGCAAAGTGTTGGAGATATTGGCCATTTAGATGTCAGTCTTCTCTTGAATATAATGGAAGTCGACGGCACTGGGCTTGTGGTGCTTTAAGTGCCAAAGAATACATTTGACAAACCCAGCAACAATATTCCTTTCCAGCACCACAAGGCCAGTGTCATCTGGTTGTAAAGTTACAAGGCAAACATTTCTATGGCCGATATCTCCAACACTCTGCAACTCACACCAAAACAATCTAGTTAAACAGCACTACAGTTAAGATGTAAAATATTTATTTCTGATTTTGGGGAACTGTCTCTGTAAATCCCAGCATTAACATGGACATAATATGGATGTGGGATATGATTTGTTGGTGCAATTAGCAAAATCAGATTTTGAAATTAGCAAAATCAGAGAAATACTGAACTTTTTACAAGCTGCTAGTAGTTTTTAATTAGGACCAGGTCTTTGTTTTTTAGGTTTGTGGTTTAATTATATTTACACCCCCCTTTGTGTGTTACATCTACAACAACATGCTAAAATTAAAAAGATGTTGATATGATTGCTGGCATTCATTTAAAAACCCATGCAAATACAGAGAGAAAAGTAAGGTGACATCAGGCTTCGGGTTTTCAAAGTTGTTTTAGTGTAAATATGACATTGTAACATAATGACCTCCATGCAGGGCAGTGAAATCTGTTCTTTGCCTTCTAAAAAACTCCCGTGTTCATTTTTAGATACACTGTCTGCCCCTTGACAGTAGTTTAATAAATCCTGTCTACAGTTGACTCTGAAAGTCCCAGAAGTCCTCAAAAGTCTTAGATCGAAGAAATTAGATTGTTTAGTGGTGGAAAATTTTCTCAACTTATCGTGACTTTTCTACCAACATGTCTGACTGTGCAGCGTGGCACTGAGCCCGAGCCGGGCTTTGTTGTACTCAGAGCCTGGGGATGCTTAGACAAGGCCAAACAACACCCTCCATGCTCACTAGGTGATCAAATCTCCCTGGCAGTGGCTTGGCACTGGATGGAAGTTGGCACTGGGTCAAAGGGCAGACGAGGGATGACAGCCGTTAAGAAGGGAGTTGTGTTTTATGTATTCTTATTAAGATGTGGCAATAGAAATATTCAATCACGGGGCATCGTGGTGGCCTACTAGTTACTGTCAGTCTTTGTGGAAAAACGCCCAAAATGCCAAGAAAGACTTAGAATGATGTAAGATGTAACTTTTTTTTAGAAAGATGTTAATAAATTTCTATGCAAAAGCTTCGGAGCAGATTCATAGGTACAAATCGAGTAGAGCCAGTACAGTGAAATCTGTGGTTGCTGTCCAAATGATTTAAAAAATAACCATATAGAATAACTCAAGGACAATCGTCCTTAGCCTCGCTTAGAGTCGATGTGTTGAGTGATATTCTCTGAGCTGGGCTGTGTTCAGTTTCAGTCCTGGGATTTGGTAGACATGCTCTATTACCATCTTCAACAGTCCTGGAAAAAGGCCTGAATCGAAGCCAGGATAGCAGCCCGATTACACCCAAACCCACACTGAGTCACTACAAGACAAACCTTTGCCTCTTTTTTGTCTGAATTTAACCTCACTTGACCTCCTGTCTTCACCTGAGGGCTTTTTCTTGGCATCTTTGCTTAATGGAAATTTCTTGTATGTTTTCACTCATTTATTACACATTGCAAATGTTACACAGGGGAAGTCTCTCCCTTCTGGTGGACCACCAAGGGACCTTAGTTTGGGAAAAATATGTACCAGAGCCAAGGGCGAGGCACTTTTTGTGAAGTTGTCGCAAATTAAATATGACAAGTTTAATAAAAATCAATCCTCCAAATTTTAGCAACTTCAGTAAACCACGTTTACTGTGCTGCTCTGTATCTGTGTTCTGCTGGTTGTAAACTAGTCGATCATATTCGTATTTTCATAAACATGTTAACAAAATGGAGCATGCAGATATCCTGACTTCATCATTGGCAAAATTCCTCTTTGTGATGATCAAGTTAAATCAGACTAACTTAGTTTACTGAAGCTGCTAACACTTTAAAAGAACAAGGTCATTTCAGTTGTCATTTTTATGTTGCAACAGCTGTACATTATCGAGTAATGCTGCTAAATTTTTAGTACACTTAACATATAGATATAAAGCAAAAATAAATCAAGATTAATAGTTATATTTTATGATCCTTGTTCAAGGCAATCGGTTTCCAAGATAATTAATAATAATTATATAAATTATAATTATAAGTAAGATCATCTTGTCAGATGTTACAGTGCACCATTTTACCACATCATACCACACATAGCCATGAACCGATATCATAGGGAGGCATCATCTGGCTCGTAAAAGTTGTGTGTGTGTGTGTGTGTGTGTGTGTGTGGTGTGTGTGTGTGTGTGTGTGTGTGTGTGTGTGTGTGTGTGTGTGTGTGTGTGAATGCGTAAAGAATGTAGACAACTGTTTCCTATTTTATTTATCTATTTTTTTTTATTTCGAGTAATATGCAATTTAATACCCTAGGGAAATAATTCAAAACCCATCGGAGGGAAATATATTCATCATTTTTTGGGAAAACTGCACCTCTCCTAGTCTCCATAGCTCTGTTTTCTCTTCCTCTCTCTGCTGCTCTCTGCGTCTCAAACACAACAGAGCAGTTTGACGACAGAGGTCACTGTAAGACAGTTACAGCTCATCCCAGCAGCAGCTGGCATTCATGACACTGGCAGTTAAAGAGAGGAGCCTCAGTGGTATTTCATCCCCAAGTTTTAGTCGTAAAGTTTTAATGACCTTCGTGAATAACGAGCGCTAAACTCACATTTTACATACTGTTATTATTTTATCTTGTTTACAACCTGGTGTGGAGCCAAGTCAGTTTTTTACTGTCTTCCTGCAGAGAATGGGGCATGTTTGATGTGGAGGGATGTGTGTGTCCACAGCAAAGCGCCAGATCATAATTATGCCATTACGCTGTTATACATACACATCTACTCTGGTCAGTGGTGCCTTTGATGACACGAGTCAGGCCTTTCTCTGTGGAAATTGAGGCGGGTTTTGTGCAGTAGCCGCAGCTTAATTGCTGACAAGTGTGCTTTGTCTCAAATACATTCGGCCGGGTTGCATAAACACAGAAAAGATGACTAATTAGTTTTGGCCGTGCTTTGTTTTACTTACAATCAGGGGATTATTTTCCATAGCACCACTGTAGTAGAGTCTGTGATTATGATGTTTATTTGTGTTAAGATGTACATATGTATTTTTGAGAGTAAAATAATCTGTTACGTGAATTTAATAAACGAGAAAGTATTTTACAGAATGGCTTCCTCGTGTAGCAGTTTAGTGTTCAGAAGAAAACCTTTACAGTCCTGTTTTATTCTGGCCTGAAACATTTCATATCTCTGTTCCTCTGAGACTCTTGCAGATATCGAAACAAACCGCAACTCAGCTATGTGAGGGTGAGGAAAGTAGCATTGCAGCTGCTCACGAGTGACCTCACTGTATATTCATGCTCAAAACACACACAAGCATGCTATCATCCACTCTGCTGGCTCTTCTCCTGGGGCTCGACATAAGGAAATGATATGTAGCGCCCTGTAAAATCTGTTGCTCCTCAGGTGGTGATGAATTTGCCGATCTTTCAGGGAAGACGACATGATGAAAAGCACTTTACTGTTCAAAAGAGAACAACATTAAGTTGATCTACTTCACAGCGACAGAGAAAAACATGATGTTGGACATATTTGATTTGATACAGCTCATCAAGTCGTCCTCATTCCAACGTTTTTTCCCCCATAACAGAACTACACCAAATCTTGACGAAAGGGAACAAAAAACACCATTGATGCACTTTAAGAGTAATTTTCAACATCTGTTTTATATACAATATTTTCAGACACGTAATGTTATGCTCTCGTGCTCAGTGGAGACCTATATAGCACAAACTTTCTCGGCTATTTGATGTAGCTTTGATCATATGCCTTAATGCCAAACAGGTCCGTCTGTACTCCATGCAATCAGTGTGATGAGCTGTTGCAGTTAGTTTCCATCACATTGACTGTAATTCTGACAAGTAATTCATTATTTTCAGCTGTTTTCTCAAGTGGTCCTTAAAGCTGATATCACACCAATGATGTCAGCGGAGTTGATGGCTTTGGGCACGAGACCGTAATGTAATGGTGACCATATTGCATCAGTGCATTAAATTTGCAACAGACCACACAGACTCTTTTAACTGACTCAATAGGTCCAGTGGTGTTAGACATATAGCAAACTGTAACTGTGGTGTAAACACTATGTACTGGGAGCTGGTGGCCACTGTTCTGGTTTAATGAAAATCATATAAGGTTTGAACTATGTTGAACTGCTCAAACTATTGTTTTCATTATAAAATACAATATATGCAATTATGCAGTTATTAAATGAAAGAGACCATATCTTGAACTGCTGTAAAACTTTTAAGACCTTTGATTATAAAACACTAGTTATTTTCAGACATGTATAAATGCAGTTTCAAAGAAGTGAGCTGCAAATGTGAGCCACTTTTTAATTTGTTATTTTTTATGCCTCCAGTCCAGCAACAGCCGAGGCCAGAGGCATTACGTTTTTGGGGTATCTGGCGGTCCGGCCCATTTGGTCCAGCCCATTTTTGTGAAAGTGATGTCCTTAGAATACCTTGAGGGAATTTCTTCAAATTTGGCACAAATGTCCATTTGGATTTAGCAATGAACTAATTAAAATTTGGTGGTCAAAGGTCAAGGTAATGATGACCTCATAAAACCTGTTTTTGACCATAACTCAAGAATTTATACACTCAAATTTCACACTAATATCTAATAGGAGATAATGATGAAGTTCTGTTATTTTATGTCATAATGTTCTGCAAAAACACTTTTCTTGCCATTACTCAGCTTCATGAGTCAGGAACAGAAGGGGAGACATTTGGTCAGATACTGAATTGTTGACACTAAACTTTGATGTCCACCCAAAAATCTGTGCTGATTTCATAGATTTTCTGTCCTGCTGGGGGGAAAGTGTGTGTGAAGTGTCCATGTTTTCACAGATGTAGATGGAAATTGTTAAATGCAACTTGACTGGTGCATGGAGGCATACAGTTTTATATTAACAACATAGACTGTAAAAATAATGGCTGTAGCTGCCATGGCAATAATTCAGTTCAATTCAATTTCATTTATAAAGCCCATTATCACAAATCAAAATTTGCCTCAGAGGGCTTTACAGCATATGGCATCCGTCGGTCCGTGGACCTTCACAGTGACTAAGGTAAAACTCCCCCCCAAAAAAACATTTATTGGGGGGAAAAATGATGATGAATGTTAATGTTCTAATTAGACAATATTCTGAATTTTTGACCGTATTGCAAGCACAGATAAAAAGTGTCTAAACAGCATTCAGGCTATTGTAACCTACACTTTACCTATGCATTCTGGGGATTGAATTGGCAGGTTTTTAAGGCTGTGTAAATAAGTGACTATTCTGGGATTACCAGACTGATGTTTAATGTCTTCGTATAAGTTATATAGGTGATGAGAACACCGGTATCCAGCACCTAAGGGAAAACTCATCGACAATAAATAATTCAAATGCCACAATGAAGGAGCGCCTTACTATTTCAAAGTCCATCTGATAATCTGAAATCTGATCTGAGACTCCTTTTTTGCAGATCACTACACTCAGGTGCTGCACTGTGAACACGAGTGTGTTCGTGACCTCGCCACCCGCCCAGGCCGCCTCTCCCCCATGGAGAACTACCTGCCTCTGCACTACGACTATCTTCAGTTTGCCTACTTCCAAGGTAAATTGTTCAACTTCAGACCTTTCAGTGGAAATACAGATTTAATTCATAACCACTTTTTTTTTAATAGACTGTCTTTTCTACACTGCACAGCATAGGGAACAAAAATGTTACCTAACAGGACGTCCATCTGATTCTGTTTGCTGTAATTATGAACAAAAATTATGAATAATACCCGTAAGTCACATGCATGTACATATAAGAACTCGTGGTGACCACACATAACTGCAAGCAGGTCGAGTCAATCAGCAGTCGGCCGCACCCTGTTTAGAGTTTCACATTGTTTCACAAGTTTTAATGACATTATGTGGTGTATGGCTGTCTGGGCAACTTTTTTGTGTGCATATCCAGTCTGATGTCAGGCTCTCAGGTGTTTGTTTCTTTGTGTGTGTGTGAGTGTGTGTGTGTGTTTTGTGTGTGAGTAGATTGGCCAAGACTTCTGTTGTTGTTGAAGTAGTGAAAAACTCCTCTAGACAAGGGTGTTGGCACAACAACAAAGCGTAGTTGGGAAAGACAGTGTGCTGAGTGGTTGTGAGATCACCAGATTATACTTAATGACCCATAAGCATGTGGCTCTAATAAAGCAAAGTGGATCATTGGGTCTGTGCAAACACACCGAGAGCAGGCTTTGAGTTTCAGCAGCCGTTGATGGGTGTGTGCAGCGTGAGTCTGTGTTTTTGTCTGTTTGTAAATCGAAACTTGAAAAGCTTTTGTTACCTGAGTTTAGAAAAAGTCTCTCAGTGAGTTGTTCTACTGGTGGAAAGGTGGAAAGGGCTAACAGCCCGTGTGAATTGACTGTCTTTCTTTAATCCACTTTTGTTATTAATGTTACATTTAAAGTTATATTTACCTTTTTCCCACTATCAAACCCCTTTTATAATATTAATAAGATTGCAAGCATTTTTCAGCAATACCCATTCACTACTGTATTTGTATTCTTCCTCTCTGTATAGAACGATTGATTTCATATTTACCGGGAATCCTCCTTTTCCAGGAGAGATTTAAATTGTATGATTTACACATTTACAGTCATTTTTATTTATTTAAATGCAGCCCAATTTTTACTTCTTTTTTTTAAGTGCTGGCATTGTTTCTGTTAAAGTTGGAAGTCTGTGGCAGTTAGTTGCCACAAGTCAGTAATCTGAGTGCTAAAACACCCAGCAGCACTGCCACCTGCTGTGTTTTACACTCTTTAGAGGTGGACGTTTGCCATCACTCAGCAGCCTCAGATTGTGCTTTAGCTGCTTAAGTTTCCTAAATAAATTCTCAATGACGTTTTTCTGTTTGACTGAGCTCAATTCTCCAGACTCTTATTGACCAGGGAACCCTCAGCTGACAGCAGCAGAAACGCTGCCTTCGCTTCAGCCAAGACAGGAAGTCTTTGGTTAACCCTCCACCTTTACAAGCCAGTAAAGAATGTGTTTGTGTGTGCACTTAGCAGCAGCAGTGCAGAGCAGAAGGTGTGTGTGTGGTCACAGATGAGTTTGCGTGTGTTTTTGGATCTGTGTTTGAAAGATGTGAAAGTGTGTTCAAAGCAAGAAAACAGTACAAGGCGGTCCTGCTGTATGTTTGCCTCGCTTCCTTGCTGTCGCAAGTGATAAAATCATCAGAATCACCCGTGTGTGTGTGTGTGTGTGTATGTGTGTGTGCGCGCACTCGTGCTTGTGTGCACTTTTTCCACTATGTCAACCAGAGTGCAGCTTTTGCTCCAATGTAGTAATGGTTTGAGAATGTCGGCCGTGACAGATACATTTCCACATTTCACATGCACACGCTGGTCAAGCAATCCATCCAGTAGATAGCTCAGCAACTATAAATAAACAGCTCCATAGTGTTGCTACTGTATAGGTCAAAAACTCCACAGGTTAACTTTAATTGTGTTCATATGTAAACCACAAAGAAAATGACTTTAACTTCTCTGTTTCTCTCTGCAGTGCACAGGCTGGAAGAGGCGCTGCAGTGCGCTCTGACCTACCTGTTATTCCATGAGGGAGAGGAGTTCATGACGGAAAACGTGGATTACTACAGAGAGGTGCTGGGACATGATGGCAAGCCAAGAGAGGTCAGGAACTACTGTTATCGTGGGTTGGGGAGGGATAGATGGTTTGGAGGCAAAGAGATAGAAGGGTAACTGAACTTGATTAACTGAGGAGAGCAGTCTTATCATGAGGTTGTTTTGAAGGATGAATGGATCATTGTGTGAAAGAAAGAATAAATGGATCAACAGCAATGACTGGCTGAAACTTAGACTGAGACTGGCTAAAATGTATTTATATAGTTCATCAATTTAAGATGGCCAGCAAACGAACCCCATGAGCCATGAGTTCACCACAGCAACGAGGCAAATTCTTATCTAGACACAATTAAGTTCTTAAAAAAAACTGGTTTAAAAAAATGCCATGGAGACATGCAAACTTATTCTTCCTGCTAGACTGAAAGGCGCACTTAAGGAATGGTAGAAGACCTCAAAGGCAAATTTCAAACTCACTCGGAAATTATTAGAAGGAATTTGAAAAGAACAAATGTAAGTGAGACATATTAAAAGTTGGTTTGAAATGAAAGATTTCCAGATTAAAACAATTAGACTAAACTTTAAATATTTAACTTTTCTGCAGACGTGATATGGAAAGCTGCTTCAGATTTTAGGGACCACAACTACAAGATCTAAGTGTAGCTGGTGGGAAAGTTAGAACTTTAAACATCATTAAGGATGGTGTAGTCTCCAGTAAGTTCAATAACATTCTTCTGGATCGTATGGAAAGAGATTGAGAGGAAAAGCGTGGATTTGAGGGGAAAGGAGGAGACAGGAGGCAGCAGGCCGTTTGCTGTATTTCTTGGATGAACTTGCTACTCGCTGCTTGGCAGCTCTCGCCTCTCAAAGTTTGCTTTTTGCTTGTATATGTTCTTCATCCAGCTGGAAGTACTAATCTAATTCTGCTACGTCAATGTGTTTACGACAACATATTTCTCCCTCTGGGCGTACTCTTTATTATTTCCTTGCCCCCTGGTGTTTATAAAACTCTGAATGATTAAAGGCTGAATGTCTGCTCACAAGAGGAAAATCGAATTTGTTAAGTCTGGCTACCCATCAGCTACTTCAGCATCAAGAATTTGTTCTTCCTAAAACTCTGATCGGCTGCTTTGAAAAGTCAAGCAGCGCCTTGTTTAAGTCTCAGTGACACAACCCCTTTTTCCTAGAAAGCCTGGTACTCATTATAGTGAGCAAGGCTCCCAGCAGGACTGTGTGAATGTGTGAGTGTGTGTGGCTGACATTGTGTATGTGTGTGTGTGAGATAAAGAGAGGCCGACGTGTTGCAGCTCATGCTTATGTTTTTCTACTCATAGCTTACATTTTTCTAGCCCTCAACTCTTTCCAGTCCTGTCAGTTTTCAGCACAGTCGTTGGCCCACAGATCGCCTCTCCTCTCTGTGTCCTCTCTCCCTCCGGCCGCGGGGAGCTCATTTACAGAGCCATAGATCTCGGTGCCAGGCCCGACCTGCCTCGCTGCCAAAGAGTCCTGCCTTTTAGGAACGGTGGAGGAGGAGGAAAAGTCATGTCAGAGTGCCCACTGAAGTTTTTGGAACAATTTTGGGGCTGTTTGTATTAAGGGTGCTGGAAGCGAGGGCTTCTCTTTTTTTTAAAAAACCACTGCAAGAAAAATGCTACTGGATGCTCAAATTTCATAATACTCATTATGATGGCCTCACTCCCCCAATGCTCTGTTAGAGCATATTTACACTCAAATTAACTGTACTATTCCTGTCACATGCACTATAAACAACTAGAATTAGAAAACAAAGTACAAAAATGCTAAAGATACAATACGTATGACAAATTGTGCCCTCCAACCCACTGTTACATTGGTTCTCAACCTTTTTCATGTCAAGGACCCCAGAATTCATACACTTTAGGTCACTGACCCCCATTTAATAAGATTTCATTTCAGAAACCTCCGTCTTAAAAGATTGTGGTTGTTAGATATAATTAAGACCAGAATTCTTTAGAGGTCAATGGCAGTTGAAGAGATAACTCGGAGGATGTCCCTCTCATCACTCTTGTTAACACTGGCCTCACTTCTATGGAGAATTAGACAAAGAGAATAAACTATTCTCTATTTTTCTTGAGCCTCAGGCCCCTGGTTGAGAATATACAGCTCTACATGCCACAGAAGCATTTTTTAATTAGTGCCACTACAAATGCGGTTAGGTTTAGAAAAGAATTATGTTTTTGGTTAAAATAAGTATGTTACATGACCTAACTTGCATTTGTATGTAATGACATGTTGTTATGTAACATACTTACATACATCATAACTTGACAACAGGATATTAGGTAAGTACATAAATTAAAATAACTCAACATTGACTTTTGGGTTCTTCTTGGCTACTGCTTGGTTATTTCTTCCTTTGCTCCAAGGCTAGCCGAAAGAGGCAGTCACGCTCTTGGACCCATGGGTGCTTCGGTTATGACCATAGACTGTATGTCTGTGGTTAAGGCACATGCACAGTGTAACTCTAGCTGTGATATTGGAGGGTTACAGCAGATGGTGCTAGAAAAAGAAGGGAAAATGTCCCCTCAGATGTTGTTTGGGTGAGCTATTTTTAGCCTTCGTGGGTGCGCTCAGCCCAATAAAACTTTCAGATAAACTAACATTAATGTTGGCCAACATTCAATAGAGCATTGCATACAGAAAGCATTTGTTTATTGTCTTTTATTAGAGACTTATTTGTTCTATGATAGTGCGCCAGCGACTGAGCCTTTCGGCAACTGCAGATCAAGTTTCACTGTGCATGTGTTGTACCCCAATATTGTGACGTAATTTGAAACCACGACTTCTTCTCTTATAACCCTCATTGCTTTACTCCCATCGCAATAACTGAGGCCTCTAGAAGTCACTGCATAAATGTAAAAATAGGTTATAATCCCGGTAAACTGCTTGTACAATTGACTCTGGCATTATTTTGTGTGAGGACACTCTCTAAATGTTCCACTGTAAAATGTCCCGCTTAGTATTTAAGAAAACTTAATCAGAAATTTCAATTTAATGTGTCTATGTAGGAATGAATACATACTAGCATTTTTTCTTAAATATAACCATATTCCAGCAATGGCCTGTCAATCCTGTAAAATCCTGAAGATGCAAACACACTTTCTGTCATTCTCTTTCTGTCACAGTCAAAACAGCACCAGTTGTTACTGTGCGGCTCAAGGCTTATGTCATTTTTGCTTCCAGTCAAGTTTTTATTCCAGGCAGGAAAAAGTAGTAAAACAGTCCCTCTGAGAGGACACAAAGAAAGAGAGAGGCCATCGCACTCCATTAGTCCTGGCACTGAGGCGAGGAGAGCTTCGGGAAAGATAAACTCATCCTGGTATTTCGAGAGTAAAGCAAAAGATCAAGGACAAAAATACACTTAAGAGTTTGGAAAAGTTGAGGTGCTTAGCTTTAATTCATAAGAGATGAATATTAAAACTTTTGTCTCTACTTTGAGGATGCAAACAATGTAATGATTTAAAAGATGATTCTCTCAGCTAAAACATCGGCACAACTGTGCAACATTTACTTTAAAAACATTGGGCTTCTGTTGTTACTTTCCTCGTACCAACATCTGTCACGGACAGAAGCATGTGTTAACATTTACCTTAATGACTCAGGAAACTGATCACCATAAACCTATGTTTTGTGTGTTTGCAGGAAGCTGCACGGTACATGAGGAGGCACAAACAGGAACTCGAGCTCCTTTTGATCGGCAGCAAAACCATGGATGCAGAATTTACAGAAGGGGTGAGTTAACACAATACAACATTATCCCAAATCCTGTTCATTACTTATGTATAACTACAAACTCAAAACAGATTATGAGTATTAATTTACTGGCCCTTTAATTCTCAGTTTTACTCAGAAATGAGAAGAGATTGTGTAATTCAACAGGCAGTTATCTGTAAGCCAGTCCACATTTGTGTGATGCAGAGCAGATCTCCTGCTGGGTGTGTAAACACATTAATGTGCCCCTGCTGCCTGCTGCTGGCTGACTCAGAGCAGGGGAACAGGTGTCTGGCACAGCTGCCATCCTCTGCTGTCCTCTCAGCCAACAACGACACCTGCTGGTCATTTAGACGTGTGTCATATTTCATATTTCTATCCACACAGCATTTATAAAATTACATGTGGTATTAATTAGACTGTGTCCAGATGGAATCAGGCCGACGGTAGACTGCAGACAGACAGCACATTCTGGATATCACAGGAAAAACAAACAGTGAAACAAAACATGCATGACAATATGTTGTGATGGCAATGCTGAATTGTTTGCAAAGAATGGAATAGAATAACTTTTATTTTTTTGTGTGTTTGTTATTTTTCTAGTAATGTCCAGTAATGGTTACAATTCACTGTGTTTCCTCCTTGTGTAAAGAAGCTACTCAACATCTGGTTGTAAACTCTGTTGTGAAGGATGGCAAAAAGTTAACATTTTAACTTTCAACAACAGTGCCATCTACAATTAATGTTGCTGTCATTCTCTGCTGGCCTCACCTAATTTTACTGCCCTGCTGTCATTCACTAAAATGATATTGAGTTTGCTGTCTGCCGTCTTCCTGATGCCTGAACGCAGCATCAGCACATAAAGCATCATTTAAATCAGTCCAACTGGTCTGGTGTTCACTTTATGTGTTTATTAACTTTCTGGCACCAGAGATTTTAAAAGTAAAAAATGTGCAGGTTACAGATTTTCCCTTCTATGTGTTGTAGAATTACTGGAGCAGCACAGGTGGAAGAGAGGACTCAAACAGGTAAAGAGATCGCTGCATCTGTAAAACTAGCAAAGAGTACACCACCATTAGGTTTTGATTATGTGTGTTTCTGCCATCCCGAATTGGCCAATAAAATCAGGGTTTGCAGGTCTAATCAGCAACCAGAATCAGAAATACTTTATTGATCCCTGAGGGGAAATTCTGGTTTGTTACAGTCGCTCAGATGCCAAGCATAGAGAATTATAGAAAGTTAGTTATAATAATTTTGATCCCTAATGACAGATTGCAAACGTTATTGCGTGTTCTTCCAGGATCCCCTCGGGTACAGATGGCTGGATGGAGTATGTTCCCATCTCAGAGAAGAAGAACGTCTCTGTCGCTGCTCCACAGCAACTCAAAGAAGGTAAACCTCCCTGCAACCAGAGATGAGGCGATACAGGAGTTAAAGAGAAAATCAGTGGTGTTCAGTTAAATCTTCTCTGACCAGCATTGCTGAGATAACATGTTGCACTCCTTAATACTGTTCTTTGATCTGTGTAGGTGGCCCTTTGGTGTATGACAGCGTGCAGCTGGTGCAGAACTCTGCAGCCTTGAACGGGACCCAGCGAGTGCTGCTGGATCATGTTATATCTGAGGAGGAGTGTGCAGACCTCAGGCACCTGGCACATGTGAAGACATTACACAACATTTATAAAATGCAGATTTGAAAATGTTAACTTTAAAACTTAATTCTGGGTGTTAACTCCAATGAAAATGCACATGTGTGGTGCAAGTTTGGGTAGAAATGTTTTATTGGTTTTTTTATCACACCAAAGCAGAAAGCACATTTTGCTGGAGGGAACGCCAAATGTTGGAAACCATGTGGATTTCAGGAAGCCAATCATTGGCGTGTCCAGTGATCACTCCTTTCTGGGCAGAATTTTACAAAGCAGTAAAAAACATACTTAATACTGATCTGCCATTGCAATTTCTCACACTTTTTTACGACTTGCTGATTTTCAGGCAAAGCGTCCTGATAAATATATTTTAAGTATTTTGATATCTGCTTGCAAAGAGCCCTCACAAGGCACAGGCTACTTCCTGAACCCCTCACAGGACAAGTGGATAGATACAATACATTATATTTATGTTATAAAAAAACATTCTCTTCACCTTAAGAAAAATGTGTTCATTGGGCTCTGGACCAAGTGGATGAAATATGTAAGACCCTTACAGACCCTTTTGTGGAGGTGTTGGATAAATTACCCTATTATGTTTTGTTATTCTGAATGTTTTCTCAAGCTTCCTTTTGACATATTTGAATACAAACCCATATTTTATCTCTCCTAAATTATACAACATTTTTCCAAAATTTTGGAAAATCTGAACAGCAGGGGAAATTAATCTGTGTCCGTCTTGATGTATGTTCTGTAACATCAACTGCTGTCCACAAAAAGAAAAAATAAACTTGATTAAGACTTTTTGTCCTCTCTTTTCTTCCAGGCGGTCACCATGGCAGGAGACGGTTACCGAGGGAGGATGTCTCCGCACACTCCCAATGAGAAGTTTGAAGGAGCCACTGTACTCAAAACCCTGCAGGTACACTAATTACTAAACATAAACAAAGGATTGCATCCTTCATCTACAAGATTAATCGTGAAGGACACGCAAAATATTAAAAGAGGACAGATGAATTAATGTCAAACTTTAAACTTGGGGATTGCTGTCATCACGTCAGCAGCTTTATCTAAAACTACGTCCAAAAAATGTGTCACATCTTGATTTGTTGACTCTACATGTTACAGTCTTCCTTTTGGTGTTTCCTCCCTGCAGTATGGCTATGAGGGCAGAGTGCCGATGAGGAGCGCTCGCCTATTCTACGAAATCAGTGAGCGAGCAAGACGGGTTATGGAGTCTTACTTCCTGCTGAACTCCACCCTGCACTTCTCCTACACACACTTGGTGTGCCGGACAGCCATCACAGGTCGCTCACACACAGAAACATTTCTCACTTGACTCTGAAACACATACAGTTTGTCTTGAAATGGTGCTCTTAAGAACAAGATTAAGTTGTAGTACTGTGATAATAACAGTCAAGGCAGTCGTGAAGAAAAGAAAACACCGGAACGGTAGATTTAAAGGTCCAATCATATGCTTGTTTTCAGGTTCATACTTGTATTTGGGGTTTCTACAAGAATATGTTTACGTGCTTTAGTTTTCAAAAAACACTTAATATTTCTCACACTGTCTGAATAAACCTGTATTCACACTCTATATGAAATACTCTGTTTTAGTGCCTATCCCTTTAAGCCACCCCTCCCGATAAAGCTCAGTCTAATCTGATCGGTCAGCATAAAGAACCTCAAGAAGAAGACCCAAGAAGAAAAACCTGGAAAAGCACAAAAGATGAGTGATTTATTGATATGTATTTATTTATACTTTTTGTTTGTTGGTTGTCCGTTCAAAGGCCAGCAAGATCACAGGAATGACCTAAGCCATCCCATCCATGCTGACAACTGTCTGCTGGACCCCGAGGCCAACGAGTGCTGGAAAGAACCTCCAGCGTATACATACAGAGACTACAGGTGTGTAGTCCTTCCTGTGTCAAAAACTCACTTCTCTGTATTACACAGTGAAATACAAATAATTGTCTCTATAATCTCTTTTAATTTAATGTTTAGTCTTTACTGATTTTTTCTTTCTTTTTTTCTTTTAATTTTCAGTGCACTGTTATATCTAAATGGAGATTTTGAAGGGGGGGAGTTCATATTCACAGAAATGGATGCCAAAACAGTCACGGTAAGATGTGAGATTTGCTTCAAAATTATTTCATTGCACAGGAAAGCAGTGATCATGCTCATGTCATGGGTTTGATACCGACAAGGGACAGCCATACTTTATATAAATGCTGGTTATTTGTTACTTGATGATGAGTTACTTATTGAAATTTGAGGCAACTGGAATTAGTACAAAGGTTTATTGTAAACTCCAAGTTATTGATCTCACTGTTGAGAAACCGAAAAATATAACTTTATTTCAGCCTGAATTCTTTCTAAATCTGCAGCATGTTAGTCTGCTTTTGAAGACTGGAGAAAGACACTTGGATTCTCCCAACATTTAGCCAGTCTCTTTGTTTGGACCCCCTCCTCTGGCCGAAATAACCACACAAACTCTTCTAGAGGAGGTCTTATAAGAGTTTTAAAAGTATATATGAGAAGGGAGAAATCATTTCATAGTAATCTCATCCGACTCACTATGGCCACAAACACTGTAGTTGAAAAACTAAACATGTTGGCTGTAATGCTTACTTGGGATTAAACTCTGGCAGCCTCCATCAGGACAAATACCTGCTTTAACCCTTTGAAACCTAGATCGATATCACTTTTCTTGTATGTAAATCTTCAAAATCTGAGCAAATTGGTTTGCTTTCTTTTTGGGAAAAAGGCAATGAGCAACTTGGCAAGAACTGTTCCACACATTGCAAGAAATTTGTAGCTTTTGAAAACTTTTTTTAAGATAGAAGAAATAGAGAAAGATGTCCAAAAACATATTTATAATTACCAGAATTATATATTTATTTTATTTTTATTTTTTTTTTTTTTACAAAATTATTATCTTTAAAGCACTTTTTTCAGGTCATTTTCTTTTCTTTTTTTGTCTTTTATTTTCTTCCAAATTTTAGATATATTTTGTACTTTTTTGAAACAACTCATTTTGTTAAATTGGTTGTTTCTTCTTAAGTTGCTCATAGCCCTTTCTCCATGTTTTTGAAAGAAATCAAGCCAATTTTCCCAGGTTTCAAAGCGTTAATAACCAGGCTGAAAAAAATAAAGTTGTGAAGTGTTGGTCTTACTAACAGATAATGGTGATTTTTTTTCCTCATCTCTGTTCCTGCTCCGTCTCCATCCTCTTCAGGCATCAGTGAAGCCCAGGTGTGGCAGGATGGTGGGTTTCTCATCAGGAGGGGAGAATCCACACGGGGTGAAGGCTGTCACCAGCGGGCAGAGATGTGCCGTCGCTCTGTGGTTCACCCTGGACCCGCTCTTCAGAGAACTGGTAAACGAATGTTTCAGTTATACAACAGTAACCACCATAGGGGTAATAATCAATTTAGTTTTACTTTCTCCACTTAAAGTATATTTCAATACATTTTAGATGACTATTATACAAGCTATAGTAGAATATAGAATAAATATATTTATAATGAAAGTAAAATGTGTTAAAACAAATTAAGTACAGTTTATTTGACTAATGTATTTAAGTGCTCCTTAATTGTGATTAAAAAATATTTTCAGTGTAAACAAAGTTGAATTAAAGTATATTTGTAAAAAGTGAAGAATTAGTAATACAATATGTGCATAAATATATTTAAGTGCATCTTACTGGTGTCTAGAAATAGTACAGTCAAGTATACACTAAGATGTTTTTCAGTATGATTTCAGTAGCACTATAACATATATTAAGTATATCAATTACATTGTTAGTGCACTCCAAAATAGCACACTTTTCCTGTATTAATCACGTGCTCTTGAAATTCACTAATTGTTTTCAAGTTAAGTATACTCTAGTAATCCAGATGCCAAAGAAAACTATAGTTTTGGACAAATCCAACTCAGTTTAGGAGGCAAGACAGACCAACACAGGAAATCTTGTAGATTTTCTATGAGAAATCCCCTCTGATGAATTATTTGACAATCCCTGTGCTTTAGTTAACTTGAACATAAGTTTTTCTCTAACATGAATATGCACTTTTTTTTTCTTTTTGTGTCCTAGGAGAGACTGCAGGCAGATGAGGTGATCCAAGCGCTGGACACACAGGCTGTGTGGGGTCAAGGCCTCAACATCAACCCTAAAGATGAACTGTAGGAGCAGCTTCACCCAACCCCGTCCCCTTCTATTAAAGGTCCAGTGTGTAGGATTTAGGGTGATATATTGGCAGATATACAATATAATATAAAAAGTATATTTTCTTTAGTTTATAATCACCTGACAATGAGAATTGTCGTGTTTTTGTTACATTAGAAAGAGCTGTATTCAGTGTTTTTACCAGTTTAAATCACTAGGTCCGTTTGTTTTGGAGAGGAAGAGACCCCTGCAGACAGTTTGGCTCCTGGTTAAAACCTCCTAAATGCCTGGATCTTAGGTTATCAGAGAATAAAGGTGAGCACACATCGACAACATGCCAAACAGTTTGGGAAAAACACTGATTTTTAGCATGAAATTGCTTCATCCAGTGGCTTTAGTGGTTTTAATACATTTGGCCTATTTGGTTTGGAGAGAAAGACACCTCTGCTGATAATTTTGTCCCCTGGTAAAAACCTCTTGAACAATGAACGCTAAAGGAATTTTAACCAAGAGAAATTTCAGCTGGCTGTAATCTGTAGTCATCACTAAATGCCACTAAATACCCCTAAATCTTACACACTGTTCCTTTAAATCCTCCTATATTTTTAAACTATTTATTGAATCGACCTTTGGATCAGAACTTTTCTATTTTTGTACTGTTTGAAGTGCAAGATTAATAATATTGTCATTTTTGTGTTGTCAATTGTATTTTTTCCATGTTTCCTTACACACGAGTACTTGAGTTTATCTTTTGTTCTTTGTCTTTCCCTCCAGTGACAGATTCTAGTAGAGAGACACAATCCAATTCACTTTGTTTTGTTGTACCTGGTAAAGTAGACTGTTTTACGTAAAATTGATCTGTAATCTCACTGAACTGTGAAGAAGCCAAAGAGAAGAACGGCAGTTGACTTTTTTTTTTTTTTCCTGTTCTGGACAACATATTTAATGGGTCTTATTCAAACACTATGTGCAGATATTTTAACAGATACCTATTTCCTATCCTGAAATATACCTATTTCAGTGGTCATTTGTTAAAAATAATTTACAAATGGTACTGTTATATATGCTTTTACTAACATTATGTCAGTCAGTAATGTTTTTTTTCTCAGTGCCAGTAATAACTGTTTTTCATGTAGACAGTGCACTGTTTTTCTAATTTCGGTACCTGATTTTCACATTACAAAGAGTTTAAGAAAGAGATATGTTCTAATATGCTGAATATTTAATGATCATGCACTCTGTCACTCCGTGTGTCAAGTCTGAAACTAAGAATGTCCTCTGTCTCCTACTTTGTCCACTTTTCCTGTTGTTGTTGGTTTGATGAATCACTCCCTTTTCTCTGGGCACACAGAGCAGAATATATTGGTTTACATGTCCACTGACATAGGGACATGGTGTTTATGTTTTACTTTTATTTATGTGTTTTATAATAATAGACAGCTGCTTTCGTAACTGTCGGCATTAAATATGAGGAACTTTTTTCATAAAAGACTTCATTCATTCCTGTTTCAAGGAATAAATAATGTGTAACTATCTTTTATGTCTTTATATCTGTGTTGTTGATTCAGATGATAGGCAGAGTCGTGCACTGTAAATCCAATGGAAAGCAACAAACAAAGAGCTTTTTTTTTTTAATTCCTACATAGGTTTAAACTGCTAACCAGAAACTTAATCCTGTCGTTTTGTGAGGTTGGCCACTTTTGTTTCACTGATATTTAATTCTGAAATGCTGTAGCACACACAAAAAAAAAAAAATGTATGTGGACATGCCTATAAATTAAAAATATAAAATTCAACATCTGTATTTAATGGTGTATTTTTGTTTTATTTTTTTCAAACCTTGAAATTAAACAATTTCCATTCTTTTGTATCAAATTAGAATACATTACCAAAGAAACTCATAAATTACTTGAGGTCAGGGAAAATATTGACACAGCATAGTATCACGATATTTTTGTGTGGCAATATTGTTACACCAGTGCTAAGTATTGATTTTTTAAATTCTAAATTATTAATGCAAATACAAATTCAACTTTTTTTTAGCCTACTTTAATAATAAAATTGGTTGCCTTTTCAGTCCACTAAATACATTTTGCTGTAATAAAAATGACTGACATGAGATAAATAGCCTAAAAACTTAACATATCTGTTAACTAATAAGACTGACAAAGTTTTCCCTTGGGGACAGAATTTGTAGTTGAAAAAAAAGTAATAAATTGCAACATGTCGCAATACATTTTATTCCAATACTCAGCATATTGCAACATGTGTACAATCATTATAACAATGTATCGTGACTTAAGTATCATGATATTATTTTATTATGGGACCTCTGATGATTCCCACCCCTATAAATTATTTGTGCTTTTGTTTGTTTCACGTCTCTGAAACAAGCAGGCATGGTACCATTTTACAAATTTTCATTCCTTTACAGTTTCATCTGTTCAAGTAACTTGTCGTAAACTTGATGGTATCCTTGTAATCTAACACTTGACAAAAGGCATACAGTCGGCTAAGAAATGGTTCAGCTTCATTTAAAGTAAAGTGCGTTTGCCACTACACAAATAAAGTAGAAAATCAGTCACTCATTATATTTTATCACACTAAGTAGAGGTCACTGCGGTAAACATATTCTATTTTTTTTTCTTTTCAAATGTGCTTCAACACAGCAAAGAAATAGAAATGATAAAACAACTGAACACAGAACAAACTAGGGTGAAGTCAGGTAATGAGGTTTTACATGTTGGGCTCTTGAAATATTAGCAGCCAGTCACCAAACACGCTCTTAAGTCATTGCTTCAAATGTGCTTGACATGAAACAATCATTTCTATTGATTTAAAAAAAAAAAAAAGTGTGGGCGAAGCAAAAAGTTAAAAAATGACTTGTCCAAGAACTTGCCAGAAAACTTATGTGCCATGTTGGTTTTCTCAGTAGCCTATTGTAGCTAAAAGAATAAGGGTAAAACAACAAAAATGATTGTATGGTGTTGCTTTTAATCAACTGTCTGACTTATGATCAAAATACTTTCACAAAACTCTTTACTTTTTATGATAAAGGGTTTGGAGTGACTATTTGATGCATTCGGGTAAAATGGGACATTTTTCTGAAGTAAAACCAGCATGTCTTTAGTCTACCATGTGCCATAAAATTAAGACTTTTGCTTTTGTAGCCACCTAGTCACATTTCACTTGAAATAGGCTATATTAAATATGATGGATGCTGTGATCCCATGTGAACCACAACACTTATTATTTAATGAAAAGTGACTGAACTGATAAATGGCTTAACCATTTTGATAGTCCCATTTTACCTGAACATGTCACTAGAGTGAGTTTTGGATTCTTGATATGTCTGAAGGGCCAACGTTTTTAAATTATTTTAGTACATATTTTCTTCATAGAAATATGGTAGAAAACCATAACAAGTTATAAAAGTAACACTTAAGGTAGTGGTTTTCTTGGTAATCTACCAAAAAATTGTCCTACCTGACTTCACACTATGTCCTATATTCCACATTAAGTCTTGTGTTGTCCGCGCTGTGCGTTTTGATGTGAGGTGATGTAATGTGAATCCTGCAGACATGTTGGATGTGTTTGGTTCAGAAGCGGTAGGCCAGCTGTTCAGTAAATCTGAATGGTTTGGTTTCATTGACAGTACAGAGCAAATCCCTCATGCGTCGCGCGCGGCGCTCCTCCAGCACCAACCTGCGGGAGCGCTCTCGAGCCGCCTGCTGTTCCGCGCGCTTTTCCATCCGTTTCCGCTTTAGCCACCTGAGGAAGAGAGTACCAGGATTGCAAGCAACGTGAGCACACCGAGTGAGTTTTCAAACATCCCTGTCGCCACATCACGATTAACGTAAGCAAACTACGTGTGGATGCAACATCAAAACAGCCAAACTTTGTAAAGTTGAAAATGCGAAGGTGAGCTCACAGTTTGAAGGCACGTTCACACTCCTCGCGGCTGCGGAGGAGGTAACCACTGTCTTCCTCGAGCTTCTTGAGCTCCACGAGCTGTTTCTCTCTCTGCTGCTGCTCGTGCTTCCTCTGGAGCCACTGTTTGAAGGACTCCTCCGGATCACTGCAGTCTTTCTGCTCGAGGAAGCAGAGATTCATCCATCAGTGAAGAGGTAAGCTAGCTATGGCAAGCATTTAGTATTGCAGCGTTTTAAATTGCCCTGACCAGTGCTGTGATTTGCTTTTCCTTGTTGACTGTTTGACTGTTCCCCTACCAGATGCCTAAAAAGCTTAATGCAGTGCAAAATGCAGAAGCTTTCATGCATTAAGTCAGAGGTGCCAAACCCCGCCAAAAGGTCTTATCCGGCCCACTGCATGACTTTGCTCACTTAATAATAATTCACTTGTGATGTGCTAAAAGGTGCCAGTTTTTAGCCTGCTTTCTGTGAAATGCTGCTTTAGAGGCTTTTCCACCCTTACCAAAATACAGCTCTCTGAAAAAAAAGAGAATACTTATTGTGGTCAAATTTATAATAAACATTCTGCAAAATATCGTCAATTAGCAGCTTCAGTACAAAAGAGTCTGGTTCAGACTTAGAAGCTTCCTCAATAGTTTCTACTTAAGTTTGCTGTGGTGCCGCCAGCGTTATTACACAGAAGTGGAAATGTATGGAAAAATGCTCATGTATTGACAGTGACTGACTGTATGTGGAAAACCTACTGTTGGGATTGCACTTATTTTTCTAAAGACATTTCAGGTTTTTTATGGTGTGTTTTGTGAATGGATGAGGTTTTCGGAATATACTTCTTTTTGGAGGTGTTGTTAATTGGTTATTCTTCAGTGGTTTTACTGGTCCAACCCACTTGAGATCAAAAATTGGCTGTATGTAGCCTGCGGACTAAAATGAGTTTGACATCCCGGCATAAAGTTGTTAACATGAAACTGTTGTAGATATAGATAGATGAGATAAATTATAGTTAAATTAGAATTTCTTAAAGGTATCATAAAAGTTGTAGTTCTAAATAATAATAATAATAATAACCTAAATAATACAGTCATTTATAGTTAATGAACCATTCAATTCTTAAGCAGGGCTTGGCTTTTGTGGATTAAAGAGGGTTAGTGGGAGCAAAATGATGTGTTTATTGGAAAATAAGTGGTTTACAAGGGTTGAGTTCTGCCTTAAAAACTGTCCTCTGTTCTTCTTCAGCACAGTAGTCAGGGAAAAAGTAGAGTGCAGCAATTTAGGACTTACACAGACAACAAAAGAGTTAAGACTAGAATCTGGGTTTTTTAATGCCATATCTATATATTTTTTGCAATGAGGAAACTCCAACATGGATTAAAACTTTAGCACACTCTTTGCACTCTCTGTATAGTAGTGTTGTCATGATATGGAAATTTGTAACTTCCTACAATACTTTGAAAAATATCATTATCCAGTACCATTTTTAATCGGGGTCAACAGATTATCGGCGTATTTGGCGTTTTACTGATTATCTACATTGGTGTTTTATTTTAATGATTGCCAGTAAAAGTAATTAATTAAAAAGTGTAAAGAAAATGTCAGCATGGGACAGGGAGCTATTTTTATTTATTCCTTTTTCATTTAAATGTTCGCTTTACTTTATAAATGAAAAGTTGCTGGGAACTTGTATGATGTTGAAAGTTTCAGTCTTGATTAAACATTTGCCAAATGCATTTTAAAAAAAGTTTTATGTTGGAGTTTGTGATATTCCAAATTCTAAATATTGACAGAAAGATTTTCATCTCTTGTCATATTGGTTCCAAATATTGGTTAATGTAGCAAAACATGACAATGACAACTTTTCATTTCTTGTCTAGGAAAAGAGAACAGCAGAACGACTGTAGTAAACTTTAACAGTAAGAGGGTCGCCAGACCACAGCTAGTCGACTACAGGTCTATCAGTACTGTGGAAAATGAGTATTGAAACCATTTCAGCCGTTCAGAATCGATATTGATACATTGGCATTTCTGACAACACTATTGTACAAAGTTTGCATGACTTTTCAAGGACCTGCAACATTTTTTCTTTCAATTCAACAATTTTTCAATCTTTTTTTCCCCACTTACTGAACATATCAGATTCAGATTCCACTGAAACATAAATTTACCTAGCAGGCATACATGAAGGCAGAAACAGAAGGCGAGGAGAAAATGAGGAAACACACATGATGGTAAACAAAACGTTGTCACCCATCGAAGCTCGTAAGAGCTACGTTATGTCGTTCTGTTACATTACGTGGAAGGTTAACACTGGGCTAACACACAACAAAATTCCATGACTTTTCCAAAACGTTCAATGGCTTTTACTAATTCTGTGACTTTTCAAGGCCTGGAAAATGTGATTATGAAATTCCCTGACTTTTCCAGGTTTTCCATGACGATGGACCCCATCATGTAAATACTGGGCATTTTAAAAATCCAGACTCCAGTCTTATCTCTTCTGTTGTCTGCGTACTAATTCTCCACTGCTGCACTTTACTTATTCGAAAATAAGTACTAATTCCTAACTAATAATTGTCAGATACTGTTAAAATTATATTAAAAACAGTGTTAAAATCTGATCAAAACATAAATGAAACCCTATCACTGCAGTACATCTGTGCTTTGTTGGGTTGGTGCGGGCCCTCGTGGTCGTACCTTAGTGTTCATCCTCTCCATCTCCTGGGCTCGATGGATCCTTCTCTCCTCCTGAATCTGCTCTCTCTTTCTCAGCAGCCAGGCCTTAAACGCCAGCTCGTTCTCCTGCCGCTTCTGCTCCTCTTCCTCCTGTTTCCTCTGCTCCTCCTGACATTGTAATCCAAGAGTGATTAAAACAGTGATTTAAGAAATTACAAAGAGGGATGTCCTTAATACATTTTTTTTTTTGCTCCCGATCCGAGTCATTTAATGTCGAGAATCTGCCGATCTGATACTTGTATTTACCTGCATAATACAGCTGCACATTTCAAGTACTTAAAGTTATTAAAAGTTATTAAAATCAATCCAGTGTATATGCTTGCCAGTTTAATAACTACAGTGCAGTGCTAGAAAAATGCCTGCATCCAAACAAAAGACTTTTTTGTTAATTTGACAAAATAATAAACAAACTAAAAATATTTTCATATGGCTTTCATCACAATTCCACTTAGTGCAGCATTTGTTTTAGTAAAAATAAAATGTGTCTTTAGAAATAGCTCTTAAATCTACTTAGTGTAGCACTGTAACAAAAGTGCAGAACACCATAAATTAGTAATATAATCACAATTCCACTTCAAAGTAGCGTTGTAGCTGAGCTGGACCATTTCCAAAGTAGCAGCATTACAATAAAAATCTGAATATCTGCTGCAAATCGCGCTCTCTGTTTACACCCCCTGTGTGACGGCGGATGTAAACAAATGATTAAGCGAGATGCATGCTAGAAATAACTGATCCTAATCGATTGAAAAATGCATTGATAAGGCCTGATATCGATCTTTCCTATCCGATCAGGACATCCCTAATAAACAGCAGACCTCAGAGTAGAAATGTTATTCAGTCATTTCAGTACCTCTCTGGCCAGCCTCTCCTTCCTCTCCTGGATCCTCTGCAGCAGCTCTTTCTGCTGGGGGGAGAGGGTGTAGGTGGCTTGGCAGGGTGTCCCGGTGGCCGACTGCACCCGCCGCTTGCTGCCTCTCCTCTGGCTGCCTCTCTGGCTGTGGCTGGCTGAGCTGGGCCTGCTCCGGGGCTGAGCTGGAGGTCTGGGGGCACGGAGGTGATCGGTGCCTTGCTGGAAGGGGGAAGAACCGGCTCGAGTACGAGGAGACGAGGAGGACCTGTGAGTCTTACCAGAACTCACAGTCTGCTCCTTGTAACGTGGGGAGGAGGAGTCACTGTTTGCTATAGGAGGGAGAAGTCCCTGACTCTCCACCTCATTCAGGCTGACCAGGTCAAACTTACCATCCTTTTCTACAAGAACTCTGCCCTCCTTTACACCCCCCTCACTGCTCTCCTCAGCCCTGCCACATCCTCTAAATCCTACGCTTTCCTCTCGAGGGGAAAGCTTTAGCTCCGAGAGCTTCCCTGACACTTCTCTCTCTGCCTCTGAATCCTTTGATTTATCTTTGCAGCCGCCTTCCACCTCACCGCTGTTTCCATTTTTCTCAAACTGCAGCGGAGGCACCACCAGGTCCACCAGCTTCTCTTTAAAATGCAGCCGCCTGCGTCTCGTCATATCCGGAGCCTCCTGGTCCTGCAGCTCCCGATTCGCCTGCTGGATCTTCTCCAGAATGTACTTCTTCTCCTCATCTGTCTGGTCATCCACCCCAGGAGGAGGTGGGACTAGAGGTGGTGACTTATTTGGGCTGTCTCTGTCTGAATCATACTCCAATGGCTCCATAGGCGAGGGCCACCTCTCTTCATCCTCTTCCACCTCTCCTGCTTTCTTGCCTCGCTTCTCCTCCTTGTGGCTTGTCGGCTTTCTTTTCTTTCCTTTCTGTTTCTCATCTTCCTCCAGTTCTTTGTCTATTTCTGCTTCTATGTCCTCATAGTCTGGACCCTGTGGGGCGGAAAAGGCAAACACGCTGCATTTATTAATTAGCTTTGAAGGTAAATGAATAAGCAACATTGATAGTTGGCAGGTAATAGGTGCACTGGTGTGATAACAGACATGTGTAAGTGTGTTCATCAATATTGCATCCAGCAGTGGCGCACAGTGGAAGTATGTCAATAGAGCGGGTTTCGCATGCAAACAGGGAGTTGTGCCAGGTTGGGTAACTCAACACGACTCACAGGGGCACTGTGACAGAGCAGGGTCAGGGGCTGATGCACTAAGTAGAGCAGCACTCCAAGCTTAGTTTCGCAGGATAAAAATAAAATTAAAAATTAAAAAGTAGAAAGGGGATATGCAATTCGCCTGTTCAATAATCTTATACACAGCGTTCCCACAGATCCTTAAAAAGTTTCAAAAGCCATTAAATCTACTGATCTAAATAGATGGCCTTAACTGGCATTATAATGTCTTAAATGAGTCTTTCAGAAGTCTTAAAAATGCTCAGACATGGGAAGTAGGCTTGTTTTTGTTGTTGATTGTTTTTCTCTGACATTGCATTGCAAAAGCTCAAAATGGGTAACTTTAATTTTTTAAGAATGTATAATAATAAACTAAATGTCACTCACATTCACATCACCAAAAAAGTCATGTTTCATCTTACAATATTTATTTGTAATTGATGACAGATCATGCTTTCTTCCCTTTAATTGGCTACCGTCAAAGTGGTCTTTGACTAAATTTTAGTCCAAGTGGCATTAATAAAGTCTTAAAAAGTCTTAAATCCCACTTGTCCTAAGTAGTAGGAGCGCTGCATATAAATGACTTACCTGGTCCTCGCTGCGGCTTTCCTCACTTATCAGCCAGTCCAGATCCTTCTCAAAGTCGTCCTCATATTCCTCCTGAGCCTTTGTGTAAACCACCTCACTCATAATCTTCACTGGAGGAAGATCAGACACAGATTTCAGTCAACATTCACGCCACAGTATCAGCAGAGCCTGAGGAAAGTGATATCAGTCCATCCCGAACACAGTATCACATCGTCTACCACCACATAACCTACAAATTTGTTTTGGAAATTCATGGTCACTGCATGATTTTTTTTTTTTTAGGCCTGTGCAGTCTTTATATAATATATTTTTAAAATATATCACTGGTGTTTGACTTTTTTTTTGCAACCAGATGGAGACGCTAACCTACATGTTCTTCAACCAAAAAAAAATAAAGAACCGCTCTGATTGAAGTCCTTTGAAGGTCATTGTATCTGATAATAACAATATTACTAATAATAAGTGTGTTGAACCTTGATATATTCTGAGACAGTTATGCTACCATTAAAAAAATATATATACTTTTGCAACTCTATTATGGATATAACCATATAAAAGCAGTTTTTTAATAGTTGCACAGTTTGAAATTTAAAGCACAATTTTTTTTAAAACTTGACAGTTGCGTGAATAATAAATATACAATGACGTGACAGTCACATTAAAGTAGATATTAAAACAATTCAATACAAATAACAAATTATGAATGTGTTGTCAGTGGAATCATAATGCCGACATCTCAGGTGACATTTTTGCCACAATATTCCCACTTCATGACAATAAGGTAGATGATAGCCAGAGAAGGTTTGGCACTGCTGGACATCAGAGGTGTAATATATAATACTTCGTGTCATTATGGAAGTATTTTCCTTAAGTTTTTATATTTCTATCAACTTTTACTTTTACTCTATGACATTAACTAAATAAAATACATGCTTTTGATCCACTATATTTCCCCTAGGTATTTCAGTTATTTACAACAAAATGGGAAGAAGAAGGGAAGGAAGGAGGTGACAGACAAATCAAGGAATGGGAGGGGAGGAAAAACTGGATTTTGCTCTTTGAATCATTTAAATCGTAAAAAAAGACCTAGTTTCTCTTAAAGTTTAATGTATGCTCTTTTTTTAGGTGGTGTATTTTACAAAGAAATCAGCTTCATTATTCTCTGACTTCTGACTGTTTGCATTTGCTTGTACTTTTCTTTTCAATACTTAAGTATATTTAATACCATAAAATTACTTTTGATATTTAAGTAAAATAAATATCAGATAATTTAAGACTTTTACTTAAGTAATACTCTAATAGCTGGCTTTAACTTCTACCAGTCATTTTCTCTTTAAAAAAAAACCCCAAAAACTTAAAAATAAATAAATAAAATCAAATAATTAATTGTACTTTTACTCAAGTATAGCTTTCAGGTACTTCATCCACCATTGCTAGTAATCCTATGACCTGCATGACTAAGGATGTAAACAGACAATACATACAGTAAAGTAGGCCATACAGTACAGATTAGGGTGCCCCATTGGGTTCCATGTATTCAGATTATCACACAGTATTAATCACAAGCAAAATATTGCACATTTACTTGGGGTTTTGTATCCCTTGGCTTGGATAATTGTGACACTAATTCTCACATATTTGAGACGTACTTGTATTGGGGATTTGTTGTCACCCACTGGACACAGACCAGTACTGCAGGGTGATCAGTAAACTATTTTTCTTTTTTGTTACAAACATCCTCTGCTCTGCTGACATGTTGGTTATGTTTAATAGTAACTATGACTCTATTATGACTCAGAGGCAGTGTCACTGGCTACAATGCGGAGTGTGCGTCTATATTAGATTAAAGTCCTGTATGTTTTTATAGCTTTGCGGGCTGTGTAAATAAACAAGACTGAGACAGAATTTAGAGACTGTCTTGAAGGGCACAGTTCGCTCCCAAATAAATCATACTATTTTTTGTTTTTTGTCTATTGGGAATTAATAGCGATGAAAATAGTGTCCATAATGGTTGTTGATGAACTCACCAGCAGCAGGTTCTTGCGTAGTATTCCTGTTGAGTTAAACGCGGTGAAAGAGCTCATCCAGGCGGGTTATTTTGTGACTATCACGCCATCTATCTGGCCCACATTAGTGGCCGACAGTCTGCGGAGCGACACCTGTGCACATAATCTGCTTCTAGTCCCTCTGCTTCCCTAAAAGGTTTAATAGACCCGTCGCCATAGAGACCTACAACACGCTTTACTACTTGCGCATGCGCACGCACAACTCGCTGACAAGTCATAAAATCTCCATGTACACACTGTAAACAAGAGAAAACAGACAAATTGTTCCCGGAACCCATCACAAAAAGATCTTAAATAGGCTAACCGTGTAGAGAATTTTAAAAGGTAAATTAAATAAATAGCACTGTCACCTATGAGTAGCAACAGTATCATATGAGGTTAAGAATTAGTAAAAATTATGAGAATCACAGTGTTTTCTGGTGGTGGAAGAAGTATTCAGATCCTTTACTTAAGTACAAATATGAAATGCAAACTGTAAAAAATACTCTGTAAATGTTAAAATCCTGCATTGAAATTTTTACTTAAGTAAAAGTAAGTAAGTATATTCAGGAACAAGTACTAAATGTAGCCTGTTAAGAGTAAAAGTACCTAAAAGAATGGCCTTCTCCACCTATCAGAATGACCAACTCCCCATTTAACTACTTTTATAAAGGTGTTCTAGTCAAATAGATATTTTTACCTGACAGAATGACCTACTCCCTATTTAACCATATTGATACAAGTTGTGGTCTATTCTTATAGATATTTGTGCCTGACAGAATAATATACTCATCTATCAAAATGACCTACCCCCCAATTAACTACATTTATACAGGTTGTGGTCTATTCTAATAGATATTTATATTTATTATTATTTATATATTTATTGACAGAATGACCCACTCCACCTATCAGAATGACCTACTCCACATTTAACTACATTGATACAGGTTGTGATCTATTCTAAATGATATTTGTACCTGACAGAATGGCCTACTCTATCTATTAGAATGACCTACTCCCCATCTAACTACATTTATACAGGAAGTAGTTCATTCAGATAGTTATTTGTAGCTGACAGAATAACTTACTGCACCTGTCAGAATGGGATCTAGCAGGGATCTATTGTTGCTCTGAAAAATATTACAATTTTAGGCCTATTGCTTAAATGAGCATATGAGGTGAAAAAAGACAAGAATGCCTTATTTTTTGGTCGGACATTAAACTAACTTTCCTGCGCTTTTTTAATGACTTGGCAATATAGCAACCTGTTAGCTGAAGTAAAGAAAAAAACAACACATTTAAGTTATGATGTGATTGTAATATGATGTCACTTTACATTATGAAATGTGAATGTAGTTCTGTTTTGTTTGCTTTTTATTTTGTGTTTTTTTCACTCGTCTTAACTGTACACAAAATACGGAACATATGACGACCCATCAACGCAACATTGGTTTTTAGGCGCACTGCATTCTGGGTACTGAAGTTCAGTGAGAGCTTTTCACTAGGTGAAGAGCTCAAAGGAAAACGACATTTCCCATGGTGCCTCTGTCACTACCGCGGAAATACACGCCCCTTGACTTGAAACGCGACTGATAGCACGCAGGCACAACTTCTGATAATGTTTTGAGTTAGTATATAACTGTTCACGACCGCTGGGCACCGGGAAAAGAGCGGGTTCTTTTGCTACAAATGGCGACCATCGTCTTCTGCTCGGTCAACAAAACGGCTCAGACCACCGCGAGACGATGTTTGACTTCACATTTAAAAGGACTCGGTAGTTCAGGAGAGTCACGTCTGCCGTTACCCTGCACTCACAGCTCGTCAGTGACTCTCCTTCCGGGTACGAGATGGTTTTCCAGGGGATCCAGCGTACGGTTCATGTCCCATGGGACCGCAGGCAGAACCGCAGCCGGGAGAAGCAGGAGGGGAGCCGCGGCGCTCAGTGGAGCCGCAGCAGTCACAGCAGCAGCGGCGGTGGCGGGCTTCTTAGCCAACGCAAACCACTTCCAGCGCGCTGAAATGGCAACGAAGGTATCCCCAGCCGCTGAGGAGAAGCAGCGAGAGGGGGATATCTTGGAGAGATGTCGGGGCTTCATGTCTCCTCCGGTGACTGACATCAGTGTGCTGCAGGGGAGGAAAGGAGAGATGCGTACGAGGATGGAGATGCTGATCATGGAGACGCAGGCCGACTTCTGCAAAGCCCTCCAGGAGGTGGACGGTGGGACGTTCAAGGTGGACCGCTGGCAGAGGCATGAAGGTGAGAAAGCCTCACCTGACATGGTGAAGACACTGCAGAGCTCAATGTGGAGCAGAACACATCCAAGTCATCCTGGCCATAATGCCTAAAATCAGTGGTGGAAGAAATATTCAGATCCTACTTAAGTGAAAGTACTAATACCTGACTGCGAAAATACTCCTTACAAGTAAAAATCCTGCATATAAAATAGTTAAGTAAAAGTAAGTATAATCAGGAAAAACTACTTGAGATATCAAAAGTAAAAGTATCCAATGCAGAAAAATCACACACAAACCGTCAAATTTAAATATATATTTAAAAAATTAAAACTCCAAACTATTAAAAAAAGAACGTAAAAACTAAACATTATAACAGGAAAAAAACTAAAAATAAAGATTATTTTTTAAAAAAACAAACAACTTAAATGTTTTTCAAACAGTTGGTTACTATTTTTTCTGTGAATAAACTGATTAATCAACTAATGGCTAACCAGCTGAAAAACTTTTAGGTAATTAAATTTATAGCAAAACTGAAACTGTACCGAAACTAAAGCTGTCAGGTAAAGTAGTGTAGCAAAAGTAGACGGTAGCGTGAGAAGAAAATACTCAAGTAATGTACAAGTACCTCAAATTCAAACTCAAGTACAGTGCATGAATAAATTTACTGTACTCTGTACTCCACCACTACCTAAAGTATTGGAATTTCAAGCATACTGATTTTTTTTTTTTCTGAAGCAATATGCAAGGCAACAGGGCTGTGCACAGACATTTTGGTAGCTGGCGCTCAAGCAAAAATAAAGACCATCCCTCTCATTATTATTAATAACAAAGATCATGTTAAATACAGTGGCGGGTCATTTTCTTTTGTTATTTAAACACCCATACAGTGAGGCAGACAAGGACCTCATTTTGTTTAGAGGGAGCATGTCCTGCAGTTTAACCCTTTGAAACCTGGGTAAATTGGCTTGCTCTCTTTGAAAAACATAGGAAAAAGACAATGAGCAGCTTCAGAAGAAATGACCCAAAAATCAGTCAGAAATTATCAAAAGTACAAAATAAATTACCTGAAAA
The DNA here is from genome assembly GCF_008729295.1 of Plectropomus leopardus. Lineage (NCBI taxonomy): Eukaryota > Metazoa > Chordata > Actinopteri > Perciformes > Serranidae > Plectropomus > Plectropomus leopardus. The sequence goes on from NC_056465.1 coordinate 21,593,901, forward strand.
TTAGCCATAAAAATAATCACATAAAAAAGCAAAATTAAAAAAAGGAAAAAAAGTGCTTAAAAATATGATAATTCTGTTTTTAAAAAAAGAAAGAGAAGTTGAATACCTAGTTATGATAATTAAAACTGAACCTTCTCTGCTATAATTTAAATGCCTCCTCTTTTTGTAAATCTGACTTTTGTATTAATTTGATTTAGCATATTTAAATGTACGCTCAATACTGTGTACTTTTGATTGTTTTTTTTTTGTTTGACTTTTTGTTGTTTTTTCAAGTATATATGTGTGTGTGTATATATATATATAAAGAGGTTTTATATCACAGACTGTTCAAAATAAAATACTAAATATAAAGTTTTTAAAAAAGAATATTGAAAAACATGTTTTGCAAAAGCGGCACTTATCAAGTCAAAGGACAAAAGGGCAGGTACTCAAACACGACTGAGGGTCTATCTGTGCACGTGTTTGCATGGCAGGTTTATTTATAAAGCATATTTCAGCAACAAGGCAGTTCAGAGTGCTCTACATACACCAAAAGCATCAAGACATACTTTAAAAGAAACACATTATAAAAGAACATTTGAATGCAATTAAAAACTTAATCAGAGAGCGCATAACAATGGAAAATTAAAACAAGTTAAAAGTGACTGAGACAGGTGCAAAATACAAAAATAAAAGTTACAGTGCATTGTAAGAAATTAATAAATATTATTTTTAGTGGTGAGAGAAAGTCTTCAGCCTTGATTTACAGCGGACCTGCAGTTTTCTTGGAGTTTGTTCCAGATGTGTGGTGCATAAACACTAAATGCTGGTTCCCCATGCTTAGTATGGTGTTCACAGATTTAGGCAAGGAACACTGCCGTAAAGTAACAAAACAGCCTTAACTGTAAGGAAATGAAACAACTGAAATCACGTGCTTCCCTTTTTGACCCTTTGTTTCAGGTGGTGGAGGAATCAGCTGTGTGATGCAAGATGGAAAGGTGTTTGAGAAGGCAGGGGTCAATGTGTCGGTGGTGTTTGGAAACCTGACGGAGGAGGCCGCCAAGCAGATGAGGAGCAGAGGGAAAGTCCTCAAAGGGAAAGATGGTATGCTCTGTTCACTTGATATGTGTATGCAGGCTTAAAGCTTGTTATAGTGTTTGTTGAAACCTACATTCAGGCTCTGTTGCACCATTACAATTTTATCTTGGTTTAGTAAAGTTTATTTATTTAAACAGAATTCACGTTGAGTTTAATAGGGACAAGCATCATATGAAAATTAAGATAATGAATAAAGACTTAAATAAATACATAATCAGCATGCTGTCAGCATCTAGTAAGTATAAAAGGCTCTGCAGAGAGGCTCGGATTTTTCCTTATTTGAGAAAAAGTTGTTGGCTAAATTAATGAAACATTATCACAAATCATAGAATATTTACCAAAAAAAAGATTTGAGTTTCAGTGTTGTTGGTACAGCTGTCTTTCTGTCACTGCCATGTTTGACGGTTAACCCAATCTTCCTGTTTAGCTCCAGAACAGTTTCCTTGGTGCACCAGTATATTGCCAAAAAATCCTTATTATCATAAAAGACAAGCGAGTTGAGTCAGTCTCTCAACTTTCTTTGAGGAACTTGATTATGTTGCGCAATCCATCTCAGAAAGACAGCAAGTTAAACCTCCTAAACTGTAGGCTTAAAGTTACCTACAGTTAAAGTTACAATTTTAATGTAATGTTTCAAAGTTTGATGCACCAGAATTTAAACTTAAGCCCAGATTTAAAAAGTTAAAAAGTGAATCCTTGTTGGGTCAATCCAGTCTCAGTAGTATGTAATGGATACAATTTCACGTCATGCTCTTCTTTCCTCTCAGGTAAGCTGCCGTTTTGTGCCATGGGTGTGAGCTCCGTCATCCACCCCAAGAACCCCCACATCCCCACAGTGCACTTTAACTACAGATACTTTGAGATTGAAGAGGAGGATGGTGAGTGTCAGTCCTTGACGTCAGCAGCTGTGTCTTGGTGTCAGTGACACTATTGACTGCCTGAATGAATGATTACCCTTGTTTTTTCTTCCTTGTCTCTGTGCGTGAATGTGTGTTTCAGGCTCTAAACAGTGGTGGTTTGGTGGAGGCACAGACCTGACTCCAGTTTATATTAATGAAGAAGATGCCTTTCACTTCCACAACACCCTGAAAGAGGCCTGTGACAAGCACCACCCGCAGTACTACCCCGACTTTAAGAAATGGTACAGTTCAATTTGAGATTAGTCCTGCATTTGTGGAAATGTGTGTGTACTTTAGCACGTATGCATGTCTGATTTTTGTGCGTTTGTGTGCGTGGATTACAAAGGGTGTATCCTCACTGTAAGATGGTGATAAGAGGAAGTCTCTGCCTACCGTTGAGCCCTGACGTTAGCCAGTGGATGACCACTGGGATGTGAAAGGGGTGGGTGTGGTTTATCTGATGTGGCTTCTAAGAAGTACATTGTCAAGTTAATTTGAAGTTACGTTTAATAGCAATAGTTGGGAAATAAGCTTTCTTGCCAGAAGTTAGATGACAATTGATATGAACGTCATATCTGTCCATTAAAAATTAAGCTACAGACAGCAGCTGGTTAGCTTGAGCTGTGCTGTAAAGGTATGAGCTGTAAGGCAGTGTTTTTTTCTCAATGTATGGACAGAGTCAGGCTAGCTGTTTCTCCCTTAAATCATAATAATAAGTCCTAAAAATGTCATA